>NC_137616.1:31550003-31817537 GCF_963280865.1 Gymnoscopelus braueri | reverse complement strand
ATAATAATAATAATCAAAATAATAATAATAATAAAAAAAATATATATATATATATATTATTTTTTTTGTGTTGCAGTAGTCGACTATTAGTCGACTATAGGCAGCATTTGGCCAATCAGATTCGACTATAGAAATCCTTAGTCGGGGACAGGCCTAGGTTAGCCTGGTAAACCCCCTCCTTCCAGAAATCTCATTTGCATTGAACAAATGCAAATGAGATTTCCAGAGGGAGGGTTTACCAGGCTAGGCCTAGGTAACACACAGTATGTGTTTCTATTTCTACATATACAGTATGTTAAAATATACTGTATGTTATTAATGAGGCACGTGGCACTTCATTGTGAAACGTGAAAAGAAAGAATTCTCCTTGAATCGTCCCGAGGTGGAAGTGACATTCTATTTTACATTGCATGTATTTTGCCCATCAGTCAGACCAGTTTAATTTCCCTTCACTATTTTGCCTTTGCAGTTGCTTCCCGTTTCATCACCTATCTAAATGCAGCTGCGGCAGGCACATATGAATGGAGTGCATGTTGATGGTGTAATGGTTTAACCACTTACATTTGTTTGAAAATAGCAGATCTACAAGCTCACAACGCATCACTTCACAACGTGTTGTGAGACCGTACATCGGCTATTTTCTAATAGCTGTAGTATAAAATCAGGCCAAACTTCTTTAAAACATTTTTCATTCATTTTTTTTTGTTGTTGTTGACATTTGATATTCATTTGATCCGACACACCCCTCTCCTATAAACCCTTACAACTTAAAACCACATGTTGGATTCAATGTAAACATATTCCTGGTTCTGGTGACTAATATTGTCCTTCTAATGGGACCCACAAGACCTTCATTTTTCGATTAGGTTTGGTGGAGTTTGGATGTGACTTTGACTTAGGGCTCTTCACTGTTATTAGCAACTGAGAAGCTGTGGAACTGTGAAGCTTGTAAACGTATTTGGAACTGAGTGCTACAGTAACAACAAGAGAGAAAAGTTGGAGAGTTAATAAGGGCAGAACAAGAACAAAAGCCTGATGGAGAGAAAGAGGGGGGGGGTTTTGATTGCTGAGAGAGGATTTCTTAAGAGAGGCAAGTTATAGGAATTATTTGGCTTGAAAGGCATTTTTGGAGACTTTGAAGACATTATGTGGGACCAGATTTCACCACTCTGCAGCACTTTCATATCTTGTTATATTTGCATATCATTATGCGATCCAGAATGTATCAAAGAATTCAATGGGGAGATGGGTACTTAAGGTTCTGTCACATTATTATCTCCTTTTTCATCATTCTCCATTATCTCTTCATTGCTCGCATCCCTCTTCTCCCTCTCTCCATTCTTATTACTTAACTGACCCAGTATTTTATCCATTTTAAAAGGAAATGACCAGAAATTCATGTCTTTCTTTCTTTCTTGTACAGCCATGCATCTACAGTATGCGTCCTTTATTGCTGAGCTTAAATGAATCAAACATGAATGGCAAAACCTTTGATTAACTTTCTTAGGGGTGAATGAACGAGGATATATTGATGATATATCCTATGAATATGTTGATTCAGATCATAATGTTATCGCAAAACATGGTGTTAATCTGCAGAAACACATTGTCACAGCCGTCGTCGGGCGGTCTCAGCTTGTTAACTTACTGTATACGGTACAGTAGTTTGTGTTTAGCTTGTGTAATGCAGAATTGTCAATTGTGTTTATTTCCCTGTGTTTAGCTTTTGTAATACAGAATTGTGCAGCAATCATGAAGCAGTTGCGTGGCAACTGTGTGGCTGCCTCTAGGTGTCACAATAAATAAAACAGAATTATAATAAATTAACCATTTAACCATTATTATTAACCGGTTAGAAATGTCTTAACAGTTAACAGTCGTGTGGCCCCCGACTTCAAGTCGTTTTACAATTGTGGCCCCTGCCTTTTTTTCTGTCCTAGCGCAAAATTATGGTTAAGTATGGTAGTGTTGTGTCGGGACTTGCATGAACCGCCATCTTATGAAAAATGAAGTCGGGGCGTCCAAATATTCATTTTTCTGAGCCAGAAAAAATAACCAAATCCACGGAAGAAGCACCTTTTGTTTGCACCTCCAACACACTCACGTGATGTAAATTCCCTTCCCCTGTTCGCATACTAGATGTGTGACACCACTTTAGCTACAAGAAATTGCCTGATGTCTTACCAGCTAATGAACTCATCATATTTTATCTATAAAAACTTCATCAAAAACAATTCCTCTTTGGATGGAGCTAAGGTTCAGCAGCGGTTGAGGAGCAGTAAAATCACGGGACTTTTGCAGTGGATTCATTTTTAGTGGCACTGTGACAGGCAGTTTGTCCCTCAGAGAGAAGGTTGAGGTCAGGCAGCGGGCGGCAGAGAGCTAACTGGGGACAACATGAACCAACATCCCTGTAGAGAGCCCATGCCCCATAGGAGCTCAACTAAGTGTGCATCTGTGTGTATGCGTGCACACGCGTGTCTGTCTGTGTAGACCCTGTGTGGCTGTGCTTGTGTGTTTTTGTGTCTATGTGGTGGGGTTTTAGGCTCAGTATTGCAATGAACCCAATATTATGATCAGATACTACTGTACATAAACATAAACCACATGAACCCTATTTTCACGAGAAGGTGTATCACGAGTTTCATTAAATAAATGAAAACAATGGATGAATATTCATATCGTTTTTTTAAATGCGTTTAAATACATCTGTTACTCTAGATTTCACTCTTGCATTAAAAAGGCATATTAAAAACATGTGCCATGTATTGATACAACCCAGCTAACTTTAAACATAATAGGAATTTGTTAATAGCAAAACGGCTTTAAAACCAATTAGAAAACGTAATAGACAAGCCCTGAAAGTTGGGGTTAGGGTTAGTAAATGTTAAGCTTTGACAATATTGTATTCGGATGTCCATTTGGTGCATACGTAGCTGTCGGGCAGAAATCTCCTATCTCCATATTTCAACTTTTTTATGTTTTTTTTTTGTAGAGAAATGCCCTACTTCATCAAAAGTGTTGCACAACAGTAGTGAAAATAGCCAATGTAGTACAAGCTACAAAACACGGCACATTTGTAATGTGTAATAAAATAATAAAAGAAGGAACGGTTTTGGACATACAAGGTTTCCACTGTACAGTGACGATAGATAATCCATAATTCTGCTCCTCCACTGCTGAAGAGCTCTGTCAGAGCTTCAAGGTCTGCTTCAAGGGGAGACAGTATTGCCGCTTCCTGAACGAGACTCTGCCTATTCGCACAATCTGCCTTTTCTTATAACTCATCTAATCCGGGAACGCATATCTGTGTCATTTTAGATTTGAGCTATAACCATTATTTTATAATTTTATAACCATCTATTAAAAAATAGCAGATCTACAAGCTCATAGTGCGGCACCAAGTGTAGATCTGCTATTTTTGAATAATCGTGAAAATTTGTACAAACCTTTGAATATATGTATTTTTTAAAGCGAACATTTTTAACTCAAATCTTTGCTTCTGGTGGTCCCTGGAACAACATATTTTGAGATGGGGGTCCGCGGCCAAATACATATCATTTTGGGGGCCCTTGACATGAAAAGGTTTGAGAGCGACTGATTATAGCATAATATAACATACGTTTTTTTCAAAAAAACAAAGATTTGAGTTATACATGTTTATTGAATAAACATGTATATTAAAAGATTTGCACAAATGTTCGTGATTTAAAAAGAAACAGCAGATCTACAAGCTCATGTTAGCTTGTATATCTGCTATGTTTTAATAGCCAAAGTATATGATAATGATTAAAGTGGTTAAAATCTAAAATTGCAGATGCTTTCCAGGTCTTAAAGGGTTAAATCCATTAAAGAATGGAACAAGCTCCCTGTCAATCACAGAACTTCCACAGATTTCCATATTTTCTCCCATGAAGTTAGAAAAATGTTCCAGTTTCGTCAGCATCAGTTTGACATTTAACGTCGACTTATGTAATATTTTGATATTAGTAGCCTGTGTGATGTGTGTGCGTGTGGATGCCAATAGGTTGTCCATTTGTAGTGGAAATGATAGGTCTTGCACTATGTTTTAAAGCTTCTGTTCACCTGCCTTGGGACTACAGATATTAAGTAGTAGCTAAATATGGTACAAAGCATCTTTGTACCATAAATGATGAACCTCCCCTCCAAGTCTTGTAACTCTAGCCCTTACGGTTGTTGAGAAAAAAATACTTGAAATCGAGTTTTTTCATTTTCCCATTAAAGTGGATGGGGAAATGTAATGCACTAATAAATCAATATCAATTAAACTATGTAACCAATCTCTTAGCAAAATACAAGCGCACGATTCCCGGTGAAGCCGGTCATTTTCACATATGGCACTAAATTGGGAAAAATAAACTGTGGGAGGAGTTCCGGTTTGAAATAAAGTTTATCTAGAATAATAATAAAGCGTAAGGATTACTATAGTCTGGTTGCCCTCTTAGGGCAACCAGACTAAATAGCAAATTGCAGGTCTACAAACTCAAAACGCACCACGTTTGAGCTTGTTGATTGGCTATTTTTGCTATTGACAAAGTGACACTTTAATATGACGAAGTAGGGCATTAATATCCAAAAATCCTAAAAATTTAAAATATGGAGATATGATGTTTGTGCCAGACAGCAACGATATGGCAACTGTAGTTCTCTGAGCACATAGCCTGTGTGAAATAGAGCTGTCTGACTGATTAGCTGAAGGCTGTCTCCCCCCTGTTGCTCTTGTTTGCCTGGACATGGACCCATCTCTGGGTTCATGTTGCACATGGCATACATGCACACTGATGCACCCACACGCGCGCGCGCGCGCTCTCTCTCTCTCTCTCTCTCTCTCTCTCTCTCTCTCTCTCTCTCTCTCTCTCTCTCTCTCTCTCTCTCTCTCTCTCTCTCTCTCTCTCTCTCTCTCTCTCTCTCTCTCTCTCTCTCTCTCTCTCTCTCTCCCTCTCCCTCTCCCTCTCCCCCTCCCTCTCTCTCTATCTCTCGCTCTCTCTCTCTCTTTTTTTTTGTTGTCCCCAGATGAGAATACATAATTGTTTTGAATGTCCCAACACAGCTCAGGGCTTGGCTTGTCCTTTTACTACGCTCAAGGCAGCTGTTGCTTTTTTGGCTTTTCCAACAACATGCACAAATGTGCGCGCACGCGAGAGAGAAATATGAACCATTACACACTGCAGATGCACTGAATCACACACACACACACACACACACACACACACACACACACACACACACACACACACACACACACACACACACACACACACACACACACACACACACACACACACACACACACACACACACTCTGTCTGTCTGTCTGTCTGTCTGTCTCTCTCTCTCTCTCAAATTAACACGCATAGTCTTACACGTACAGTACATACACACCCCGGCACATCCAGTCTACTATTAAGGGATCAAGTGTTGCCTGGGAGCCATGATAATATCATGTACCTCTGCCATGTTACATCAGAACCAGAACACAGCAACAACACAGAGGCATCCTGGGGGAAGAACCTTGGAGGAACTCATGGTTCTAAAATATCTAATGAGTCTCATTTTAAATCTGTTAGCCACCAAGGAATGCACATTATGCACTCAGTCGCAGTCATTTAAATTGGTCTATTAAACATATGCCTGGGGCACATTAAGGAACACCACGTAAATGCTGATCTGTGACTTGGTCTACCACCTGTGGTGCTGTAAAATGATCTACAGTAGGCTATATGATTTATAGATTTATAATAATGCATTGTGATTTTTGATTCCTTACCTAATGGTCATATAGGATTCATTTAATGTCATTGAGTAATGTAGCTATGTATGCCTGATGCAAATTGTGCATAGATGTCTCTTTCTTAAGAGGTCCCGACTGTCCCTATCGGGGCATAACTCGAACACTGTTGAGTCGGCTGTAGCGGACTTCGCAACGTTCGGCACATCGCCTCGGTCGCCTGTGACTCGCTCGGCAGTGCCTCTCGTGGCTCAAGTCCGCTTCAGACGGCGCACCTACGCAACAGCTTTTTAGCAGAGTGGTCACCCTTTCTACATCTTGGGTTTGAGAACGACACTTCTGCATTCCAGTGTGGGCGGGACTATCGGGACGTTGTAAATTGACACGACGGGAGGACCCATCACGTCAAATGTTTGCCGTTTGGTCAGATGTTGTCCCATGCTGTCACTATACATGTAGTACTGCTTGACAGTGAAAATGTGTTATTCATGTTATTAATTGGCTTTGAAGTGCATTTGATGGCATTTTTGTTTTGCACCCTGCACAGCAGCAGCACATTAGCTAAAAGAAAATGTTGAGAAGCATCATTAACACCTTTACCGCCGGGCCCGTAGTTCTACGGGCCGTTAAATCCAACGGTTAAGCGCCGAGCCCGTAGTCCTACGGGCTGCGGTCTTTTCGCGCATGCGCGGTCCGGGTGCACTTTCGGAATTTTTTTGATCCACTTCCGTTTCCGGTTTGATGACAGGAAATAGAATTATTTGGGATCCGGTTTCGACGATCACGCCCGCTCCCATTCTACAGACGAAACTGAAACTCAATTCTCTTCCTGTAGTTTTTTCTCCTCGCATTTCACTGTTTAACGTAATCCGCTCTAACTACAGTCATGGAAGTCCGTTTGACACGCGGTCTTCACTGGGAGATACAGGGAGATCTCGCGGATGTAAACAGACCGTTCACGGCTCAATCTTAAGGATTTTAACAAGATCTATGGCGACATGAAAAAAACAAAAAAACAACAAAAACACCTTGGCACTGGTGAGTACATTATGAGATTAACCTCTGGCGGTGGATGTGTTAACTGTCTCCCCCGTGAACCTTCACTCCCTCCTGTCCACGTCTCTGGGGCTCACCCACCAGTCAAGCGTACACCGCCGGTGCACTTCCTGTTGTTTTCAATTTGTTCTTAATTGGCCAGACTAGCTAATTAAGTAACGGTAAATCACACATGTGCACAAACACAACAAAACTTGCACAAACGCAACAAACATGCATAACAGCAAGCAACCTATGTGCATAAACACAAATTTGCACCTACACACACACACACACACACACACACACACACACACACACACACACACACACACACACACACTTATTCCTTTGACTGATTTGACTCTTGTTTACAGCATTGCACCAGGCTTTTGCTTGTCAAGCAGATGCCACTGAGTTGCATCAAAAGAGCTTCAGCCTAATTGCCTCCTAATGAGAAGTTTTGAGTTGGCAGTTTTGGGCGGGCACACAGACACACACACACACACACACACACACACACACACACACACACACACACACACACACACACACACAGATCCCTCTGGTGATGCCAAGTGGAATACGTATGTATATTTAAAGCCTGAATTACACTTAGTTGTGTGCTGGTGTCGCACAGCACACTGAAAATAGCAGATCTATAAACTTCACTGCTATGCATTGCAAACTGTAGATCTGATATTTTAGGTGTTCAACACAATGCGCAACCAGGTATAACTCCATTGTACTCAAGATGAAGGTAACAGCAGGATGTGTCACACAAAGCTGTTTTAACATTTAAGGAGTAGTGGATAGTCGAGTGTCATTGTAGATATCTGAAACATTCATTTGGATTAGGATGAATTGAATTATTGTCGGGTGGAAACCGCATATGTTCAAAACTGTTACTTTTCAGGATTCAAATAATAGCAGATCTACTAGCTAGTAAAAAAAAAAAAAACATGAAACTTTGAAATATGGAGATAAGAGCGTTCTGCCCGACATTGATGCAATGTTAAAACCAACACCGTCTCACTCCCCAAAAGTCATATTGTGACGTAGTGACCAAACGTCAACATGTGCCTTGAAGGGGGGGCAAATAAGGCACATGTTGACTTTTCGGGACTGCCGCATTTTTGACGGTCTGACCAAAAAGCGGTAAAAACGTTGGCGGCGCGCCGTCTCAATCGGACTTGAGCCACGGGTGAGACTGCCGAGTGAGCTTAGGCGAGCGAGTTGGCGTTGCTGAGCGTTGCAAAGTCCGTTGAGCGACTCAGTGCTGTCCAAGTTATGTACCGATAGGCACAGAATCATAAATCATATATTCCCCAAAAGTCATATTGTGACTTTTTTTGCCCCCCCTTCACGTCACATGTTGACGTTAGGTCCCAAAAAGTCAAAATGTGCCTTTCTGGAGTGAGACAGCGTTGTTAAAGCAGCTTGCCAGACATATGGGGACATTCTTCAGGTGGTTCCTGTCATGCACACTGTTAGTAGTGAGCAACAAATAGTGTCATACCAGACCCTGCAGTGTCAAATCATGAGTGTTCATTTAGCTCTGAGAGTGTACAAATGCAACCCTATTTACTTTGTTGTATGACAACTAGCAATGATAACCAATCTGCGAGTTCCCATGTTGCCATCACGTGTTGCATCACAGAGCTTTAGAGCTTGTAGATCTGTGTGTGTGTGTGTGTGTGTGTGTGTGTGTGTGTGTGTGTGTGTGTGTGTGTGTGTGTGTGTGTGTGTGTGTGTGTGTGTGTGTGTGTGTGTGTGTGTGTGTGTGTGTGTGTGTGTGTGTGTGTGTGTGTGTGTGTGTGTGTGTGTGTGTGTGTGTTAGGGCATTAACGAATAGTGATTTATGGTATTCGAATTATTCGACCCAAAAGTATTCGAATAGTCGATTATTCGGTTTGATTATAAAAAATAAAAAAATTAAAACATTTTTTTTTTTTTTTTTTTTTTTTTTTCAATTTCATTGATGACTCGACTCAAGGAATGCGAGTTGACGTCACACCAGAGCTCACAGCTGCGTGTCTGCTCTAGAAAAGCCACTAAAAAAAAGAAAATCTAAAAAAAAAAAAAAAAAATGCTTTTTTTTTTTTTCCGAATAGTCGAATAGTGGTTTGATAGTCGAATAGTCGGTTTGATATTCGAATATTCGACTATTCTGTGAATGCCCTAGAGTGTGTGTGTGTGTGTGTGTGTGTGTGTGTGTGTGTGTGTGTGTGTGTGTGTGTGTGTGTGTGTGTGTGTGTGTGTGTGTGTGTGTGTGTGTGTGTGTGTGTGTGTGTGTGTGTGTGTGTGCGTGCGTGCGTGCGTGCGTGCGTGCGTGCGCACTTACAGTACGTGCGCACTTACAGTACGTGTGTGCATGCGTGCGTGCGTGTTCATCTAACATGTGTGTGTACAGTATATGTTCAGGGGCACACATGAGTGTGTCTGCATGTGCAACTTTACTTTGAGTGAGTGTGTGTTTAATAATACACAGCGAAATCCTCAGTGTTAAAGGGGCATGACACCCCAGGCTGATTATTTTGTTTGTTTTCCACTTCAGGTGAAAAACTACAGCAGATTAAAAACAGACTAGTAAGCAACACAGCTGCACCAAACAAATTAATGATGTTTGTTAGATTTTCTTAGGTGTGTCCAGAGCCAAGGGCATGCCAATGTGCAAGCACCTAAAATCTAACACACACATTATTAATTTGCTGCAGCTGTGTTGCTTACATCACTGTGTACTAGGCCTTACCTCGATTATTCAAATAGTCGACTAATCAGTCGACGGGTGTCCGAGTCGACCGCCAGTCTCTTAGTCGAATTATGAAAAAAAAATGAAAAAAAAAAAAAAAAATGTATTTAATAAATAAATATTTTTTTCGACTGAGAGATTGGCCTAGTTTGTTATATTAATAAACTAATAGTTTGCCAAAAATAGGATATACATCATGATTTATTGGGAGAAACCAAGCAAGTATATGTTAAATCAGACAGCAGAGTCACTGCCCATCTTTCGCCGCAGGCTGAAAACCCAGCTCTTCAGGAAACACTACCCATCCTCTCTGCCTGGCCTACTTGTTGTTAACTAGTTGTACGAACGCTGGTGTTATTGTTGTGCTGTTTTATTGGATCTTGTTTAGTCGATACACTTATTTGTTTTAGCTCCTGCTCATTTGATTTTGCTATTTTGTCTCATCTGTTTAAGAAAGTAGGTAGCTGATATATTGCACTTTTACCTTAGCGCTAGGTATACTCTTGGTTGCTTGTTTTTGCAGAAAATGCACTTAATACTTCTGGTGATTAGTAGTTTTCGTTCCCTACCTATGTTGAATGCACTTATTGTAAGTCGCTTTGGATAAAAGCGTCTGCTAAATGACTGTAATGTAATGTAATGTAAGCACCCCTACAGCCCAAATGAAATGTTCCTCTATTGCATAACATTTTTTTTGCCATGATTCGACTGAGATTGGCAGTCGAATCAGACTGATTCGACTGCCAATCTCAGTCGAATCATGCCAATCATGTTGCATCATGTTGTTCGACTATTAGACAACTATAGGCAACTATTGGCCAATCAGATTCGACTATAGAAATCCTTAGTCGGGGACAGGCCATGTTTTACCCTGCTGTAGTTTTCCATTTTCACACTCTCAGAGTAAAATGTATTATTGTGTTTGTGTATTTATTTTAACCACATAGCCCTAGCGTCCCTATTCTGGGCATGTCATAATAAACTAACACGTAGATCCACATTGAGCTTGTGGATTGTCTATTTTTGCTATTTGACAAAAAAAAAGATATGCTGTATATACACAGTATATAATGTGTTTAAAAATAGCTTTTATCTGTTTTTGCAAATGAACTCTCAGCAAAGATAAACGGCCCTTTTCCATTAGTGCTGAAATGGCTTCACTTTACTTATTCCTGTAGACTCCTAGGTGGAGCCGCAATCACACCCTGCCATCGGACTCAGTTTTGGGAAGTTTTCTTCAGGTTGGTTTTGGCCTCCCCACTTTTCTTTTGCCCTGTGGATTCTAGTCCAATGCTTGCCTGGTGGTGATGTCAGCTGGTTTGCGGAGGGTGTGTCCAATCCACCCCCACTTCCTCTTCTTCACATCCTGGCTTTGATGGAGTTTTGGTTGGTTCTCTCCAACAGGCTGGCGTTTGAATTGACTTTTATCGAGTCTGTTCAGAATGTGTCTAAGAAGGCATCTGTTGACAAAGGTTTGGAGTTTGTTGGTGGTGATATTAGTCACTCTCCATGTCTCTGATCCATAGAGGACTGTCGTGACGTTAGTGTTGAATGTTCTGATCTGGTTTCGGAGGGACAGTGCCTTGGGCTTGAATTTCCAGATGGGTCGCAGCGTATTAAAAGCATGTTTGGCCTTGTTGATCCTGCTTTTGATGTCATCGTCTGATCCACCATCTTTGCCAAGGATGCTCCCCAGATATGTGAAGCGGTCAGATTCTTTCATGTTCTCTGGGAGTTCCCGTTTGTTTTTATTCTCATAGCTTCTGTCTTCTTCGGAGAGTCGTGTCAGCTTAGAGCGTGCATGTTGTTGTTTGAGAGAAAGAATGCCGCCATCATCTGTAAACTCAACGTCTACTGACCATGGTTGTTTTTCTCATGATCCAGTCAATGACCATCAATAAAATTTGCTTCACTGAAGACCTGGGCAATTAACCGAAACATATTTCTAAACCAACATTTAGAACCAACTGACGTATAATCGAATAATCAACAAAACGACATGAAAAAAATCTAATAGATCTTTTATGATCGGCTAAATCGATTAGTCTGATTAACCACTTAACCCTGTATTATACTTCGGTCTACAATGGTGGATGTACAAAAATAGTGAAATAGCCAATCTGCTATTTTCATAATCGTTCATTAATTGTAATCGAAGCAAAGGTTTGAAATAATCGTGATATTATTTGAAGCCATATTGCCCAGCCCTACCCCACCGTGAATATACTGTGAGGTATTTGGAATAATGAAAGGTTAAAAAGGCAATATGACTTTTTTTCACATGCTGCTGTTGTCCCATGAGGTTTTTTGTTTTTGATAGATGAGAGAAATTAGGTGCTTTAGTTGTTCTCAAACATTTTCATGTCAAGGATCCCCAAAGTGATGTTTTTGGCTGCAGACCCCCATTTGAAAAGATTTTGCGCCAGGGACAGCCCATCTACAAACTCACAACGTGTGGCATTATAATATAGGGATTTTGTGTTTTTTAAACTAGCCCTTATTTAGCTGGGGACCCCCTTGAACCCCCACCAAGGAACCCTGGAGGACCCCGAACCAGTGGTCTACAATACTGTACATGACAATGTTATGTGATAAACTTTGGCAGGTCCTATTTTCTTGTAGCTAGCCGCTGAGATTGTGTATGTCTAATGTGAGTAATACTGTTTATCTTTAGCCAGTAGAAAGGCCCAACACTGAGTGTTATACAGTATGATCAGGGTAATTCAATATGATACTGTGAGTGAGTAATTTCTCTCCCCACGATGTATGACGGCGCCTCTCTAGCCTCTCTGCCTGGCATTTAGCTGTGCTTCTAAATATGGAGCCTGACTTACTTGAACCCTAGCATCCCTATTATTTGGCTAACATTCTGTGAAAATAACAGATCTACAAGCTCCCAACGTTGTGAGCATGTAGATTTGCAATTTTTGGCAAATATTTTGTGTAGGGCGAAAACACGATGGGGCCTAGTGTAGAGCCCTTGTGAATCCAGTCAACCAAGTGGATTTAAGTTACAGCTCAGACATTGAATGTGCGTAGACAATAAGACTTTTTTGGGGCTAGTTCCGCTACACACCATAAGCCAGAGGGACAGGAGCGTTGTAATTGGCTAGTTGTAGTTGGTAGCAGGAATCTTATCTCTTCGATGTATAAATATATATAAAGAGAACATACCAGGCTGATCGGCCTGGTAGTTTGCAAGATAAGCTGTGGACAGACACACAAGAGGCACACACATACAGTAAGGGCAAAAACATGATCTCTTGCTATTTATCTACCCCAAGATAATACTGCGGGCTCCAAAATAAACCACACATAAACAATTACACGTGTATGCACGCACGCACGCACGCACGCACGCACGCACGCACGCACGCACGCACGCACGCACGCACGCACGCACGCACGCACGCACGCACGCACGCACGCACGCACGCACGCACGCACGCACGCACGCACGCACGCACATACCCATTAAAAAACACATTTACTTACAGGGGCACAGGGTGTTCTTTCCTTGACAGCAGAAGCTGACATCAAGGGTGACTTCAAAAGTGCAAGGTTCAAGTAAGCAGCAAGAACTTAGTCATTGAGAGAAAACAAGTATGTGCTACTAAGTAACTAGGATAGCAGGTAGACATCAAACCTATAGCATCTATCTAATGTATCATGCTAATCTCTAAACAAGCAAACAACATAATTATACAGTCTTCTTCTTCTTCTTTCACCTGCATGTCCTCTATCACTGATCCATAAACCTCCTCTTTGGCTTTCCGCTGAGATTGTGTACGTCTAATGTGAGTAATACTGTTTATCTTCAGCCAGTAGAAAGGCCCAACACTGTGTGTTGTTATACAGTATGATCAGGGTAATTCAATATGATACTGTGAGTGAGTAATTTCTCTCCCCACGATGTATGACGGCGCCTCTCTAGCCTCTCTGCCTGGCATTTAGCTGTGCTTCTAAATTTGGAGCGTGAAGCAGCAGCAGCCGCAAGCGACGCTGCAGTTCGTCGGCTCTACATTGTCACTCTGCCTAAAACTACAGGGGCAAGACTGCTTTCTAACATTCTCTAAAGGCAAGAATATATCGCATACGGAGTATGAGTCCATCCTACGGAGGCAGAGTGCATGAGAGTGCATGAGAGTGCATGAGAGTGCATGAGAGTGCATGAGAGTGCATGATTGTTTATATGAGCATATGTTGTCATGTGAAGAGCCCTCCACAGGTGTGTGCGACACACACACACACACACACACACACACACACACACACACACACACACACACACACACACACACACACACACACACACACACACACACACACACACACACACTGGCAGATTCACCAAGTCCTTATAAAATGCTTTGTAATGTGTTATGTTTATTATTATAAAGCATTGAGTACTTACAACTGTAATTATAGAGTTATAAGCAGATTGTAATGCATTTACTGTATAAGTAAATTATAAAGGCAATTAATTGTCCGAGATGCTCCATTGCTTTACTGTATGCTTTATTATTTCTGTTTGCTGAAGTGTCCCGCTTCTGTGATGCTGTTAACCGATTGATGGTGGTACTCCCTTTCTTCTTGGCATTTATAAGTATGTTGATTATAAATGATAGACATGGGCTTCTTAGAAAGTGTTACCAAACTGGTAAAACAATTACACAGTATTGCGTTAACAATAAAAAACTAAAAAGGCTGTGACTTGGGTGTGGAACATCAGAAAGAGTCAAAACATGTTTTGAAGAGATACTGACATTCTACGGATGTATTATCACATTCTTCCAATAAATTATTTGTCTCTTTAATTCCTTCCCCGCTCCTTTCTCCTTATCAGTATGGTGGTCATTAGCAGCTGTCGTCTCTTCACAGAAGAAGAAAAAAACAATTCTGTGAGCACAAATTAAATGATAAAAAGATAATATAATAAATGAATCAATGTTGAGCCCCAGGGGCAAACTGTTTACGGACAGTGCACAAAAAAATTAAGGTATAAATTAGTGTTCAAAGTTTACGGCCACCGGCACAGTCAAGTTGACCTCTGACATGGTTGAATGATTTATAAGCATCTAAAGTTTATTGATTGGCCCCCTGAGGAATGAACGGTTGTAACAAGTCCTGTCCAGATTGCACTGTACTGTGTAGAGCGTTAATATTTAATGAGGATGTTAAAAGCACCGGGAGACTGTGCTCATTCCACTGTTCATTTATTTATTGTGCGAGAATGTGGGTTTCTGCTTGTCGGAGCGCTGGAAAAGCTTGCGCTTGATCAACAATGGTTTGGGAGTTAGCTTTGACTGATGGCGCAAATTCACTGGAGTCGATGGTGCATTTACTCAGTACACAGCAGTGGTTCTCAGACTTTTTCATGTCAAGAAGCCCCGAATTAATATGTATTTAGCCGTGGACCCGCATCTGAAAATATTTTGTGCCAGAGGGAGCCCAACCCCCCCCCCCGTTCAATATTTGTGTTGTGAGAATGTATCTAATATTCCAAGTTGTTCACATTCATTCAAGATTTTTTTTTAAATGGCAATTTCACAACGCGTTGCATCACGACACTTTGAAAGCTACTTTCAAATAGACAATCTATATAGGGGTTGAAGTTGTTAAACTGCTTTTGATGCTATATTAACACATTTTGCTGGGGACCCCCCCAAAACCTCCTCCGGATCCCACTTTGAGAACCACTGGTATACAGTAATAAGTGATCCAGACATTGCAACGCGTTGTGGCCTTTAGATCTACAATATTGCTGAATTTCTCGCCTATTTTCATAAAAAAAAAATATATATATATATATATATATATATATATATATATATATATATATATATATATATATATTTTATTTTTTTTAAATAACGTTAAGGGCTTTTATGCCTTTATTGATAGGACAGTAGTTTGACAGGAAATGGCAAGAGAGATGGGGAGTGACATGCAGCAAAGGCTGTCGGGATCGGGACTCGAACCTGCGACGCGCTGTCAGGCTACATTGAGCCTAGGTGCCCGGACCGAAATGAGTGTGTGGTTAGAATATATCGTCTCTGTCGGTTGGAAACCTCGTACTGTATGTCCAAAACTGTTACTTTTCAGGATTCAAATTCAAAAGCATCAAAAGTAGCAGATCCACAAGCTCAAAACGCATTGCGTTTTGATGCTTTTGTGTGACGCTGTAGTATGATACAAAATACCTCAAAAAGTTAGAATATGGACATAAGAGGTTTCTGCCCGACAGCAACGAAATGGTTGCTCAACTTCAGATCCACTTTTGTCCTTCTAGACACAGTTTACAGCTCCTACTGTCAGCTCTGTATGCATAGAGATCACCTGAATCTTTTAACATCAGTGAAAATCCACATCAAACGTGGCGTCAGAATCTGCTGATGCCTCACAGTACCTCAGATAATTGGCATTGCTGATACCGCTAAACTCTGCAACATTTGGTTTCCCCGGTTGTCTAGGGACTACTTTCATCCCTGTGTGTGTGTGTGTGTGTGTGTGTGTGTGTGTGTGTGTGTGTGTGTGTGTGTGTGTGTGTGTGTGTGTGTGTGTGTGTGTGTGTGTGTGTGTGTGTGTGTGTGTGTGTGTGTGTGTGTGTGTGTGTGTGTGTGTGTGTGTTGCTATACTTGTGAGGGCCAAATGTCCCCGTGTGTATAGCAACATTTGAGAAATAGACATTGTTAGGACCATTTTCCTGGTCCTCACACCATAAATGGTTGTTTTATGGTCTTTTAGAGTTACGCTTACAATTAGAAAACGTCAGGTGGGGGTGGTTGGTGTGCGTGTATCAGGTGGGGGTGGTTGGTGTGTGCGTGCCTGCGTGCGTGCGTACGTGTGCGAATGGGAAACTAGCATCAAAATTGACAGTCAAATGGTTCTGTGGATTCTTAGAAAAACTAACGACTTCCGTTTTGCTGTGTGTTGTTTGTTCCCCCCCTTGCAGAGAGAGAGGCTGAGGAACATCGAGAGGATCTGTAACCTGCTGAGGAAGGTACGTGACAAACGGCAAACACTTCCTGCTTAAGCCCCATTCATACTTTGTATGAATGGTATACCATGGAGTCGCGCGCCAAGAATAGCCAACATATAAGCTCACAACACGGTGCGGATGCGACGTGTTGTGAGCGAGCCCCCAGAACCGAGAGGGAGCAGTGAAGCGCATTGGACATGGTGGGCAATCATAGGTACTGCAGCTTATTACGGCTGGGGCCAGACCATAGAGGTATAATATAACTAGAGGGCGGATTGCCCCGCCCCCAGCTATCATTTCAATGAATGTGCTCAGTGGCGTTTTGAAGCACCCGGAAACCTGCCGGAAGTAGAATTATTGGTTCGATTTTGACCACACGTAGAGTTATGAGCATGCGCACTAGTGTCCTTTTTGCGTTCTACGGCAGCCCGTGTGTCAAGGATTGAACGCGAGATATTTATTAAATACACTCGAGATGCATATTTATATGTAAATGCATATGTATGTATGTATAATATGTTTACATATTTATGTGTATAAATATAAATATCTGTCTGTATGTTTTGCGCGTGCATGTATTTCTCCCCGCCTGCAGTTCCAGCTTTGGCCACTGGGGTGGCAGCTTCAATGTTTCTCAGCAACTCTGGGGGCTTGGGCCAGACACATGAACGAGCAAAAAACGGTTTCGACCAATGGGCTCGACTCAGGAGCTTGCGCACAGGGTTGCGCGCGGAGGTGACACTACTGTGCATACGAGACGACGCACAGAGTGGCGCAAAACGCGTCACATAGGCCCCAAATAGGCCCCGCCCGTCACATTTTCCCAACCCGGAAAAAGGGGTGAAAAGGGAGTATGCGCTGGGTGAGCAACTCCATTCAAGTGAATGGGCGGGGATTTCCGGTGCCTTATTTTTAACTCTATGGTTGTGAGCTTGTAGGTTCTCGGCTGTTCTTGCCTTTAGGAGAAATGAAGGTGTCAGTTAAGTGTACCTGTGTCTCCATTATTGTACACATTAACCCATTAAGACTTGAGGCTGATTCTACAAATGCCTTCTAAATCAGTAGTTCTCACACTTTCACGATTTTTCCAAAAATAGCAGATGTACAAGCGCGCAGAGCGGCACAAAGGGACGCGCTGTGAGCTTGTATATCGTGCTTGTGTAGCATGACGTGATATTTTGCCGGCACCAACATCGTCATTGAGGCAAAATTGGCGCACATTCACGCTTGACACCAAATTAAACACACCAGTAAATTGCCAGCATTTCTAGCAAGTGAACAGGGTTTATGCTACTGGTACTGCTACTGGTACTACTGAGCTGTGAGGCCAGGCCAACATAGTTTGTGTTTTTTACTCTAATGCTGCTATCAGTCCTCTCTCTTTATGTTGAACTCAGGTGATAGGGGAGACAGAGACTGAGAGGTGCTGTGCTGCCAGGTTTTTTGCTGGCCACAGCTGTGCGTGTGCATGCATTTTGTGTGTGCGTGTATGTGTGTTTGTGTGCGTGTACGTGCGTTTGTGGAAATAGTATGGAGGTATGAGACAAGGCCTTCTCAGTGTGACATCTGTTTCACTCTCTAACTATCCAAAAGTCAAAGGTGTGTGTGTGTGTGTGTGTGTGTGTGTGTGTGTGTGTGTGTGTGTGTGTGTGTGTGTGTGTGTGTGTGTGTGTGTGTGTGTGTGTGTGTGTGTGTGTGTGTGTGTGTGTGTGTGTGTGTGTGTGCGTGCGTGCGTGCGTGCGTGCGTGCGTGCGTGCGTGCGTGCGTGCGGGGAGGGCTGCTCTTTATTAGTGTTGTCAACACCTGCCTCCGAGTGCTCTGTGGACCTCATTAGACACCTGAGGAGGGCATGTGGGCACACACACGCAACGCATGCATGCACGCACACACACACACACACAGACAGACACACACACACACACACACACACACACACACACACACACACACACACACACACACACACACCTGCTGTAATAGTAATAGAATGTAGGTGATTGCAGAAGTGTCGCTACAGTACCTTGTACCACAGGAACTTTCAGGGTCAGTGTTCAAGGGGTCTTTCAGGGTCATCTGTAAACTTTCCAGCACAGTGTCTTCCCTGAGTTCCATTATGGCGTCCATGCAGCTGATTCCCAATCCATGTACTCAACTGTGTTTCACCAATATCCCACGGACAATGATTAATGAATATATCTATCCTGTAGATATGACAGGATTGACTTGTTATTTCATCCCTCTACCCCTTCATATTGAGAACAATACAGTACACTGGGTAGGACTCAGAGACCAAGTTTGGAGAAATAAAATAGAAAATCTGGTGTTCTGGTGGTGAGTTGTCTCTTTTCATTAGGTCCACATTTTCCAGTCCATTAGTTCCAGCTGCTGTATGAAATATTAAAGTTTGCCTCACTCAAACTAGGGGTGAGTATGGGTTCATCCTCACTGATATTATTACTATTATCAACAGCCCTCTTTCCAAATGCCAGGAAACTAGGAACCATATGTAGTATATGACCAACATGACAGATTGACTTGTTTTTGTTCTGTTTGTTTAATAAGTCTTACTGTAGTTGCATGGCAACTAAGACTCTTGATATTCAATCCTTTTCAATTCCCCAGTAAAATGTCTCAACTGGTATCTGTGCATTCTTGTCTTTCATATCCCTGAATGACAAGTGTTGACAGACCAGATTAAGGACATTCAACTCATCAAGAAATTACTAGGCTTACTTGAAAACAGGATTTGTATTGCACACGCACTACGGGCACCCCATAATTAATCATTTCTAAACCTATTTTGGGCATATAATTATAGATACACTTTTTTAATGTAAAAAAAAATAGCTGAAATATAATATATATTAACTTGTAAGCTCATAAGCTTGTGAACTTTTATATTCGCTATTTTAACTATTTTTGGAACAGAAAAGTTGAGCTTATAGATTGGCTACTTTTGCTATTTTTGCATTTTTGTGAGCTGGTAGATCGCTACTCTCACTCCTTTTTGTGAGCTTATAGATCGGCTATTCTCGCCGTGTGAGACTTATAAAACGACGTAGAGAACATGGCTGATAATAACCAACTGCATTTGTTGTCCTGCTCCTCTCCAGTGTGGATGCATGTCCGGGGTTCCTGCTGTATTCTGAGTTGTATTTTTAGCAGCTCTCCTTCTTCACTCTTCCAAACTCTGCTTCATCTCCTTCCAACTGGCAGAGATCACAGGATGGTTGCATCTTAGCGATGCTTCGACTGTTGTGGTTCTACAGTACGTTTGTATTTTTGCCTTAGGCAATACGCGTGTGTGTGTATGTGTGTGTGTGTGTGTGTGTGTGTGTGTGTGTGTGTGTGTGTGTGTGTGTGTGTGTGTGTGTGTGTGTGTGTGTGTGTGTGTGTGTGTGTGTGTGTGTGTGTGTGTGTGGTACATTAGATGTGCATGCCATGTGTGTCTTGGGGCTTGAAGCGACAAGCCGGTGCATTGCCACGGCAACCGAGCGAACCTCTGAGTGTACTCATTAGCTTCCTCCTTCCATCCTCTATTTTGGGTTTTTGGGTCTGTTTCTCTTCTCTCTTTCTCTCCCCCACTCTCTCCTTCTTTTCGTTCATCCGTCTTGCACTTTCTCACTCTACATTTCCTAACGTGTCTTCTCTGCTGCCCTCCTTTACTTGGGAGCAGACGGGGGAGAAAGAGAGAGAACATCCAATTTCACTTGATTATCCTATATCCTTTATGACTTCTCTCTCCTGATTGGATGAAATTGGTATATCTGACCTGAAAATGTATTTGGTTGCAGGCTTGCAGCCCTTTCATCGTCTCCTCTTTCCAACATACGTTTTTTTTCACTCCCATTCTCTCTCTCTCTCTCTCTCTCTCTCTCTCTCTCTCTCTCTCTCTCTCTCTCTCTCTCTCTCTCTCTCTCTCTCTCTCTCTCTCTCTCTCTCACCCTCTCTCTCCTTGCATTTCTCCGTTCCTCTCATTTTGTTCTTTTTCTCTCATTCTTCTTTCCCTTATCGCAATACATTCTAGTATTAAGTACAGTATGTTGTACTGGACCTAGCTTACTGGTCAATTTTTACACGCTGAATCAAATGGACATTATAAATTTGAGTGTGCAGTTCTCTCCCACAGCCTCTTTTCCCCCTCCATTTCTTTCTCTCTTGTTTCCTCCCCTCTGATATCGTCTAGCTCCTGTTCTTCTCTTCTCCTCTCTCTCTCCTCTGCTGCAGTTGGAATGAGATGAGAAGAGAGTCACAAATTGAGTGTAGTGGTGCTGAGCTGTACTCCCTGTTTTGCTCTCCACTTCTGCTTGATGTTTGGTTCATGTGTGTGCGTGTGCGTGTGCGTGTGCGTGTGCGTGTGCGTGTGCGTGTGTGTGTGTGCGTGTGTGTGCGCGCGTGCGTACGTGTGTGTGTGTGTGTATTTGAAGTAATACACAATTTGTAGCTAAAGAAGTTGTAAGAGTGTCTATGTTGAGCATGCGTGTCCATATGTTTGTTAGTTTATGTGCATGCTCTTAGACATGCATGTAAGTGTGCATGAGTGTGTGTCTTCTTAATGTACTGTATGTTGGTGTGTTTATACATTTGTGTGTGTGTGTGCGTGTGCGTGTGCGTGTGCGTGTTAGCCCCATCTGTGACCTCACCCATTAATGTAGTTCGGGATTCATTCACAAAGCGTTAACATCCAGGCCTGGGGGTGCACGGCAAATACTGGTATATCTGACCTATTTCCCAAAGTCGTATTGTAATTTAGAAGGTATTGACATGTGCCTATGGATGTCTGTAAAGACGGGGTGTTAAAATGATATTCTGCAGTGAACAGTTTAGATACAAGTATGTGATTTTGCTTGTGCAGAATTAACAACCCAACAACCTATTTTACAGAGACCTGGCCAAATATAGCCGTTTTATTCTTCTGTGGTTGTAGTCTGGATTGACTTGTGGATTCTCTGGTTCCTAGGGTGATGCCTCACTATTGACTGAGTGTCTACTATTCACACATAGTGTGGATGAATGACTCATCCATGCATGCTTTGGGTTACTGGTGCATAGACTTACTGAAAGATTACATCATAACTTTTTTGCACACTACCGTCAACTCTCCATGACATTTTGCAGTCCTTCACTGCTGGTATTATTATTTTTAGTAGTAGTAGTAGTAGTATTAGTATTATTTTATAGTCCAGGACTAAAACTTTATTACAACCAATCTGTGTATTACAATAATGTTAATACAATATACTGTAGCACATCTGCAGTGGTTGGAGGTGGTCTTGTCCATTGAGAAATGTAGACCTTGTTGTTGGGTACGACACCAACTGGTTGACTGTATGACTACTGTAACTACCTTCATGGCGACTAAAGTTCCCTCGTGGGATCAATAAAAGGCCTATCTATCTATGCACAATGTCAATAAAGTTATTTGAAGCAAATGGCACACCAGAATGGTGCGGTGGCATCTTTATTGTAGTTTGGACATCGTTGAGATTACCTTTCTTCGTGTCCATGTCCAACAGGCATAAAACATACGGATTGTAGCTTTAATTGCATGTAGAACTGTAGTGTTCTTCCTCCTTACTGTTGGATTGTTTGTCCTGAGTCTGCACCTCGCAAAGTCTTGTTGGTGTGCACTGCTTCTTCTCTTTCTCTTTTAACTCTGAACCTTAACTTGAAAAGTTATTAGTTATTGTGGATATTCTACCTAAAATCAAAAACATTCATCTGGTTATGGATAAACATTCATTAAAATGTTCATCATGAAAGTACATTGTAGAACGTCAACATATGGGACCACGCTTCAATGGACAACTCGCTTGGCATCTGTCGTGAACAGATGCACACTATTCCATATGTGGACGTTCCACAATGTACTTTTATCACTGCAGCGACAGATGGAGCTTGCAAAATGTTGGATAACTGTTGGTTACTCAGCTCACAAAATGCTACGATGACAAGGAAATGCCAGCTGCCATCGGAGATACTTCAGATAATCTACAGTGGTGTTTCTCAGCCGGCGTGTTGGTGCCAAAAAGGGCATCACAAGGGGATCTGAAGTGCTCTGTGGACCAAGAACAGCTGTAATATATTATGGGATATGTAAGACTGTTGTGATAGCCAATGAATCCAAGGAATGTTCATGGTTCACATAAAAATTCTGGTCCAAGTGCGAGGAAAAATAATGCTTGTCTGCAGCTTATTTTACTGTTGAAGATTTTACTGAAGAGCCAGCCAAGCGTTCATGCAAAAATTATAACTTCTCCTTTTTAGAAAAGCGTGTGGGCCATCAACTCCGTTTAGCCTTTTGTGCTATTGAGATGGAAGTAAAATTGAGACGACAGCCTGAAGCATAGAAGAAGAAAAGGCTTCTGGTTGACGGAATTCAATCCCCGCAGGGTGCCGCCTGGGTCCAGAGACGCCGGCCCTAACCGCTTTCAACCAGGCGTCCCTATTTTGGGCATGTTAACGTTTTTCTAAAATAGCACATGATATGCCAGCTCACAACGCCGTTTGTCACATCGTTGTGGGCTTGTAGATCGGCTATTTTAGGGCTTAAGTGGTTCACTTGGGGCAGCGGTGGTGGGAAGTTTAGAGGAGTGCGCTTGTGGCTGGAAGTTTTCCAGTTGTATCCCTCAGCTCAGCAAGGAAGATGTGAGGGTGAGGAAGTGAATGAGCAACACTCATCCCTCCCTCAATACCCAGCGTTGCAGTGCCCTTGAGCAAGGCACTTAACCCCCAACTGCTCCTTTTTATTTCCCCTGTTTGTTTAGGAGTTAATAGATTTCTCTGGTGGCTTTCTAGGCAGCAAAATCTCATTTCAGGTCTGAGTAGGATATGGTTCATACATCCCATTAGAGACCTAAACCCTGGCACGCATTGGAATCAACTCGCTGTGGTAGAAATAGAGCCACGCACTTCTGTAACTAACGTGTTAAATCCAGTCTGAGAACTGCCGACGATGGCTTTAAAGAACAGGATTGTTACGCATGTTTTATCATCATACACACTCCTTTAAATGCAAGTTTTGTTTTACAGATTTAACTCTGTATCACCAGGATAGTCTTACCAGTATAGTCTTTTGACAATCTGTACATCACTTAACTCATCTGTATGGCTACATCTATCACATGTACAGTATTACCTTTAAAACTCGAGGTTACGAAGGTAACCCCGGTTTGTTTAAATTCGGAGTAACATACTCACTATGGGATATCAGCGCCCCCTGGCGATGCACAGAGCTACATACAATAAACTCCCGGGCCATCTCATTGGCTGTGAAGGGTATGTCACGCGGACGGAAGTCCTAGGGGTATAAAACCCTCACTTGACTGTGGCTCCTCCTCTTTAACAACAGCTCTCTGCACGCAGATGCGCACAGAAAGGGGTGTTAGGTGAGTATGTTACTCCGAATTTAAACAAACTGGGGTTACCTTCGTAACCTCGAGTTTGTCTTCAATTCTCCGTAACATACTCACTATGGGATTCATAAACCCCCCTGGGGCTATAAGCCATACAAACCCTCACAAACCCGCACGCCCACCAGCCCACGAGGCTCCGCCCCCACGGGCGTGACCTCCGGCCTCACGGGCGCCCTAGCCCTCCGGGCTAGGGTGCGGGACACAGAAAAGGTAGACCCTGACAGACCAAGTCTGCCTCATTCAACTAATGAAACAGACACGAGACTGTCCCATAAGTAAAACGAGGGAACAGGGCCTCCTCCCCCAGGACCCAGCCAACTGGCAGTCCCAAGGGGACCTAGGAGAAGGAAGTCAGGAAAAAGAACAAGGCTCCAGGCCTGTTCAATCCCCCCTCTAACTAGAGACAACCGCTACACCCAGGACGGCGTGCGCCACTGATGACGCCGCCACGACCAGGCTGTATAAAACCGCAAAAGTCGATGGAGACGACCATTTTGCAGCCGCGCATATCACCTGAGCCGAAACTCCACTGGAGAGGGCCCAGGATGTCGCCACGCCTCTAGTAGAGCGAGCCTTCAGTCCCTCTGGAACCGGGACGCCACCGCTAGCGTAGGCCAGCTTAATGGCATCCAAGATCCATCTAGAAAGTGTCGCCTGAGCAAACTGCCTTCCTCTGACCACCTTGGCCAAAGGAGACAAAAACTACGTCGACAAATGGCCGGCCGCTGTTCCCTGACAGTAGAACTTTAAGTTCTCACCGGACAGACAGTGCAACCATCTATCCTTCGCTGAAGCGAAAGGAGGTGGATGGAAAGCTACCAGCTCGACTTGGGCATGGGTCACCATCCCGTTCTCAGAGTGAACGAACGCCATGTCAGGTTCAAAAGAACCTTCCTGTCGCCGTCCGGGAACCTCATGCACTCCGAACTTACTGAGAGCGCGTGCATGTCACTGACCAGTTTAGCTGTAGACAGGGCCACCAAGAGGACTCAACAAAGTCCAAAACGGAGGGCGGCAGAGTGCATCTAGCAGTAGCACCACCGCCAGGACCCAATGCCGGGAACAGAGGCCTGCTAACCGGCCTGGCTCGCCTGGCGCCGCCCATGAAACGACGCACCAGATGCTGGCCAACCGTCTTGCCATCGAAACCCTCGTGACAAGCGGAGAAGGCCCCCAGGTACATCTCAACCGTCGAGAAGGTCAGCCTGATTTAACCTGTTTTGCAGGAAAAAAGAGGATGCTGCGCAACTAAGCCTGGAAAGCCACCACCAACGGCGACTGTTCCAGACCCCAAGACACAAAAGAAAATCCATTTCATGTCGTAAGCAGCCCTCGTGGCACCGGCCCTGGACCCCTGTATGGTAGCTACCACGTCAGGGGACAGGCCACACAAGCCCAAAGTCGCCCTCTCACGGACCAGACCCACAGGTCTAGGTCCTGATGGCGGGGTGTAAGATCTGACGCGTCCACTCAGATCGCCAGCTAGCTTTTCCAACACTGGAGAGGCCAGGCCTCCCTGCTTGTTGACATAGCACAAGGTCATGGTGTTGTTGGTTCTGATCAGGACATGACAACTTCGAAACCGAGCCTTGCAAAGTCTGACCATCAGAGAAGACCGTCATCAGCTCCAGGTAGTTGATGTGGGCCGTCTGTAGACTGGGACCCCACACCCCCCTGGCCGAGCGGCCCTCGTGGACGACACCTCACACCGTGAGGCTGGCGTCCGTGGTAATGATCTGACCAACCGTCTTGCCATCGAAGCCCTCGTGACAAGCGGAAATGGCCACCAGGTACACCTTAACCGTCGAAAACGCTAGGTCCTGGTTTAACCTGTCTTGCAGGAAAATAAGGACGCAGCGCACCGGAGCCTGGAAAGCCACCACTGGCGGTGACTGTTCCAGACATCAAGACGTGAACATGTTCCACCTGCCTCGTACGCATCCCTCGTGGAAGCGGCCCTCGCCCCCTGGATGGTAGCTACCACGTCAGGAGGCAGACCACACGAGGTCAAGTTCGCCCTCTCACAGGCCAAAACCATAGGTCTAGGTCCTGAGGGCGGGGGTGGAAAATCACGTCCCCTCCCTGCCATAGCAGGTCCGTGCATAGGGGAAGGAGCCAAGGCTCGGCGTAGAGGAGAGGAGTCAACTCCGATCTCCACACGCCCCACGCCGGCGCCCCCAGTAGCACTGACAGCCTGACTCCCTCCAGTGTTGGGGGAATCAGCTCCAGTGGTGGGAACGCATAAAGCAGTTAGGGGCTGCGTCTGACCACGGTCTAAGCGTGTTCACGCACCGTGGGGATACCCGGACCTCCTGATAACCTCAGGTGGACGCGACTCCAAGAGCCCGCATCCACCTCTGGAGAAAAGGTCACCTGTGGCGCTTGTCCAAACGAAACAGGTGTATGGCCGAAGTCATGAGACCCGCTGCCTGCATGCATAGCCTGTATGTGACTTGTCGCCTCACGCGAGAAGACCACAGGTCGAAAAGCTGTCTATCCCGTCCCGGGACAGACGCGCCGTGAGCCTGGTCCAGCCCAGCAAGGTACCCATGAAAATGGTCCGCTGAGACGGGACCAAGACGCTCGACGGATATTGATGGTGAAAACCCCACGACGTCAAGTGGGGAAACGGCCATGTCTGTGTGCCGCGCCACCTCCTGACTACGGTGGATAGAAAGGAATGTGGAAATAAGCATCCTTGATCGATGCTGTTCCACCAATCCCCTTGACGCCCCGTCCGCAGCTGCGACGCGGTCGTCAAAATCCGGAATTTTGAAAAACCATTAGGTATTTGTTGAGACCCTTCGTATTCAGAGAGGGTCATACGCCCCCCCCCCCCCCTTCTTTTCCACCCGAAAACTTTTTTGAATAGAAAACTTGGTTCTGATTCAAGATAGTATTCTGAAAGCGTCCTCGCTCAGGAGAGAGAGAGATCCTTCTCTCTCAGAGACCTGGCTGCATTACCTCCCTCATGAGAGAAACAACACCTTGTCCGATATAGGAGGTTATGCATAAAGGCACGTGGAAAACACACCAGTACAATCACAGTGTGATGTTGTTGATAAGGGGAGCTGACCAGTACAACCACAGCGTGTCACTGCTGTACTGAGATAAGCAACTCTCCAACAAGCTGCGCACTGAGCGAGCGAGTTAGGAGAGGGCTCAGAGACCTCGGAGACAAACGTGCCACGCACGTTTGTCTCCGAATTTAAACAAACCGGGGTTACCTTCGTAACCTTGAGTTTCCAACGGGACCGGTGATGTCGCCACGTGATCCAGCGGGCCCGCACGTGCGGCGCCCGGTAGAAACCGTGGAAGGGTAGCGGTGGTAGGTGGCCACCGCAGTGTTGCCTTAGTGGGGCTGGCTATATATAGGCTTTGGTCCCTGTATAGACAAATCTCCCAGACCCAGTAGTATTTGCCATGTCGGGAACCGTGCATGACAGACACTATGGGCTTATAAAGAGGGGTTATCGGCGCTGGGGGTGGAAAAACCCCCATGTGTCGATACCTCTTGACAGGGGTTGAGACAGGTAGAGAAGGTATCCCAGCAGTGATACCATGCTGTGAACCAGGCATGATAGTCACTTTTGGGCTTATAACAGGGGCTGGATAATGTGCTTATTTATTTTGAAACATGTGAAATGAAACAAAAAGGAGGCACAGAATACAGTGTAAAAAAGTGAAACTTTCTCACATACCCTATGAAAAACCACTCTCAAAAGAGCCTCCTGACAGGGCTGCCAATGTGCTTATGTACTTTGGAACATGTGAAATGAAACAACAGTAGGCACAGAAACAGTAAACAGCATGAAACGTTTAACATAGTCTTATGAAAAACCATCATGTGTCCCAATGGCGCCCGATGAACCTGTCCGCGTTGGAAACCGTTTCCATGGAGACCGGTGATGTCGTCACGTGATCCAGCGGACCCGCACGTGCGTGCGTGCGGGGCCCGTTAGAGACCGTGGACGCGGCCACCACAGTGTTGTTTTTAGCGGGCTGGCCGTGCACTACACTAAAAAACCACACTGCTATGTGTTGTTGTCAGTGAGGATAGTCAGCCGCTAAGTGAAAACAACAGTAGCCCGACTGCAGGCTATGTTAACCTAGCAGCTAACAAGCTAGTCAGGTCTAACTCACCACGGGCCAAGAAAACGTTGACGTCCGTTACCATGGAGACAGATGACGCATATGCGTGGCGTCAACATCCTGTCCCGGTCTGCCGGTCGCGCTGGGAGTGACGACAGACAGGCCCTCCGCGGAGGAGGCGTTCTGTCGCTCTCTAGAGGCGAGCGTGGCATAATACACAAAGGGTTGTTGACACGGCAAGGCCACTGGTCCGCCATTGTGGCGCAACTGTGGGCCTGAGCGGCCATTTTGTGCCGTGGGAGACAGGCCCTCCGCGGAGGAGGCGTTCTGCCGCCCTCCAGAGGTGAACGTGGTACAGTACACAAAGGTTGTTGACACGACAAGCCCTCTGATCCGCCATTGTGGCGCAACCGTGGGTTTGAGCGGCCATTTTGTGCCGAGTGGCCGTTTGTGAGCCTCTCGTCCCACAGTGGTGTTTTGACGCCCCCTGGTGGACGAGAGGCAAAACTGTTTTGATCCCACTTTATTGGCTTGGGCCCTGTATAGACAATATATCCCAGTAGTATTTGCCATGCCGTGGACCCGTGCATGACAGATACTATGGGCTTATAAAGAGGGGTTGATACCTCTTGACAGGGGGAGACAGGTAGATAAGGTATCCCAACAATGTCTACCATCATGTGAACCAGGCATGATAGACACTCTTTGGCTTATAACAGGGGCTGGATAATGTGCGTATGTATTTTGCAACATGAAAATGAGACAAAAAAGGGGGGCACAGAATACAGTGTAACAGCATGAAAAGTTTTCACATTACCATATGAAAAACAACCATGTGTCTCAATAGAGCCTCCTGACAGGGCTGCCAATGTGCTTGTCTACTTTGAAACATTCGAAATGAAACAAAAATAGGCACAGAAACAGTAAACAGCATGAAACGTTTTAACATAGTCTTATGAAAAACCATCATGTGTCCCAAAGGCGCCCGAAGAACCTGTCCGTGGATAATGTGCTTATGCATTTTGAAACATGTGAATGAAACAAAAAGGGAGGCACAGAATACAGTGTAACAGCATGAAACGTTTTCACATACCTTATGAAAAAAACAACCAATAGAGCCTCCTGACAGGGCTGCTAATGTGCTTGTGTACTTTGAAACATGTAGATGAAACAAAATAGGCACAGAAACAGTAAACACCATGAAACGTTTTAACATAGTCTTATGAAAAACCCTCATGTGTCCCAATGGCGCCCGATGGGAGTCTGGCGCTAGGAGAAGGCGTAGTCTGGTACCTGGAACCGGTCTCGTCCTTCGTAAAACGCCGGCTCGGTTGCGGTCTGTAGAAGCCCTGAACGTGGTCGTTACACAGAGTGGGGAGGCTAACAAGCTGGTGTTGTCCTAGCGAGGCAAGCTAAGCTAGAACAGCACCGCTAATAACCTGTTGCTTAGTGTGTTAAGCCAACAAAACACTGCCTGACTAGGGCGACGTTATACTAGCAAAGCAGCCAACGTAGCTAGTCTGGCCTAACTCACTCACTCTCCCTCGTCCCTGTCGGCTTCCTCCCCTGGTAAACGTTCGTTTGGCGACGTGCTTGAGCAGGCGCGGGAACCTTGGAGGGGCGAGAGGGAACGCCGCTAGGCTGCTGCCTCCGGTGTGGCCCACCAGACACAGCAGCAGTGGGCGATGGTGTGCCGTAGCCGCTCCGCAAATGGAGGGTCCCTCCACTCACAGGGGCAATAGCTTGTTTGGTAGCATAGTGGCGCCGCGGCCAGCTGGCTACGCTATCCGGAGGGTCCATGGTCTGAGGCCGCACGCGGTGTGGGCCACCACGCACGGCCCTCGGGCCAGTTTCGTCCGCACGGTGCGTCTCGGGAAGGGCCGCTTGGCCGGCTGCATACGAGGCCTCACCACTCAGTTGTACACCGCCCCATCCAGCGAGAGTCTCGCTCTAGCCAGGCGGGAGTTAAGGTGCTTCAAGAGAGAATTGCAGTCGATGCAGTACCCTGGTACGTTGCAGACTTGGTGAGGGTCGTCGCCGGCAATGTAGTGAGCGTAGCCCGCGAGATCACAGCACTTGCGAGGAGCCTCCATCGTGGTACAGCTAGCGTCGAGTGTTAAGCTAAGCTAAGCTAGGCTAACACCGGTCCGAACAAAGGGCTAAGCTAACCGGCTTAGCGGCTAACTTAACCCGTTCGGGCTAGCCTGGAATGAATGGGGAGGAAAACTAAGATGATAGAAAGATTGAAGAATAGCCGCGGGAGCGTGCTAAAAGATTTAACGAAAAGAAAGCCCGTAGGGGATACAAGTATCCCCGCTTTGGGTTAAGCTGGTTTCTGATCAAAATAAATCTAATCCACTGTAGTATGTATTAATAGCCGTGCTGCATCTGCTGCAGAGTAGCTGAAAGAGGAGGAGCCACAGTCACGTGAGGGTTTTATACCCCTAGGACTTCCGTCCGCGTGACATACCCTTCACAGCCAATGAGATGGCCCGGGAGTTTATTGTATGTAGCTCTGTGCATCGCCAGGGGGCGCTGATATCCCATAGTGAGTATGTTACGGAGAATTGAAGACAAACCCATAATACCTTTTGTATATTCACTAAGCAAAGTTAAAATTGCGCTTAAAAGTTATAGAACACAAAATGCTTTGGTTTTGACAGATGTCAAATTCTCAAATGAAGCCAACCCCATTCAAGTCCTGTGAAAAATAGACATGTTGAATAAAACATTAGGATAAATGGTGGGCACTTGTACCACCGATAGAGGATTGCAAACAAACATTTTATGACCTGACAGCCTCTGCTGACTTACAGTATCTCCCGCCAACATAGTCACCCAACACTCTTCACCAAATCTTTCAAAGTTTTACGTTTTGTTTTGTACAATTACGGAAACTGTGGGCGTGCTACCAAATAGGTAACTGTAAACTAGGGCTGCCCCCTAAATGTCAATCATTCTAATCATCAGTGGGAGAGTCCCCAGACGACTTACATTTTCTCAGTTGAATCCTCAATCGAAGTTCTGGCCATTCATCAATCGACTTTTAAAATAAACATGTTTACAACGATCACATAAAGTTTTGTTGGCTCTACAGTTATTTTCTAAGCAAATTGATGGTGGGCCAGAACACACTCAAACTAATTTAAGAAATTGGCTGATAAAAACTGTTGTTGGTGAGATTAGTAGGGCTATCCTGGGGTGTGTGGGTGAGTAGTCAATCATACGATGCACAGTCGGGAACCCTCAAGAGTCCCACGTTCTGGAACTTGCGACAGACCGCCTTATAAGACACACGAAATATGCTGGTAGATGCGGAAAAAAGAACTCAAGAAATTAAAGAGGACAGGGTTGGGCTCATTTCAGTCATTAATCACTAAACGAGCTGGGTTTCCATATTGTGAATAATAAATGTGTATTATTTTAAACAAACATTTAAACATTTAACATGCTATAGATAGCAAGAGAAAATGCCGTTATCCAAAAACCTAAAGAGGAAAATTTACTGTGAAAACGAGACATTCAACAAAGAAGTTGTTCATCCTACCCGGTTTCAACAATACGAAGCCGTTTCTCTGTTGTCCACATCCTACCTACAGTATTGATTGCACTGTGAGGGTTTCTGCGCCACAGTGCACCTCAATGCCTGATTCATGATAGACTGTGCCTGTCATTCACTCTCAGCATGTAGCCTATTGTAGGGTTTCTCAATTAGTTTCCGTGAGGGCCAAATTATGTCAAGGATACTATAGGGAGGATTCACGGGGCGGCCATAGCTGAGTGGTTAGTGAGCCCGCCTAGGGAGCCTGAGGCCCTGGTTGCCCCAGGTACGATTCCAGGCCACGCCAGCATACTGTATGTGTCGATGAAATGAAATTTGTCCCTGAGCAAGACTATTAACCCCTAATTGCTCACAGGCCCTCATTGGAAACAAGCCCGCAAGGACTTTCATGAACGTCCTGTTAAAAGGAATTATCCTTATCACAAATCCTGGCTGTGTTGATGGTCGCCAAAGGAAAACATGCTCTCTTGAAACTAAATAGGTCCAGAACAACCATTTAATTAAAAGGATTGGTTGTACTTGTTACTGTCTGCTCGAGGTGTAATACAGATACACAGCAGCTAGTGGTACATACATACTGAAACTCATCTCCTCCACCTACAGCAAATCTATTCCCATGCTCCTTCTCCTTGCTTTTATACACGGTTATACACACACACGCACGCACGCACGCACGCACGCACGCACACACATGCACACCCCCCCCCCCCCCCCCCACACACACACACACACACACACACACAGCATATCTCTCTGTCTGTCTTTCTCTCTCTCTCTCTTTCTCTCTCTTCCGTCTTTGCCAACAGCTCCAATCTTGTTTTCCTCCACCATCTCTTCTAAGCGATCCAACCTGTCGCTGTGATCAGACAGGCAAACCTCCATTTCAGTGATTTTCAAGCTTTTCGCACACTGCATCCAGTGACAGATATATAGGGGAAAGTGAAGCTTGAATCTCAGACATGATCACTGCTCGGTTTTTCTGCAATTCAGCTTGTAATGCAGAGATCGAAATCGGCGCGTCTCCCTGTTGCTCCCCCGCTTTTGGTGAGCCACTGCTGGCGTCATCAGAAATGGAAGGCTCAGTGGCCGGTTTCCCCTAATGAGACGTTGCTTTTTTCCTACCCGACATGGTTGTCATGACTTGTAAACTTAAAGTAACTCACTGTAGTTCGACAATAAGTACTGTAAGAGTTTATATGAATAATGTATGTGTGGAAATGTGTTTGGAGCCTCTCTCCTCGCTTCTTCCCTAGTCTGTCATCATCATACTGGAAATCCTGATCACGTCTAATCAGTTCAATCCTTTGGTCCAAGTGTATTCCGGAGATATCGTGTTCACAAGAATGGGACGGACATGAGGTCTGACAGTTGACATTGCACTTTCCTCCTTGAACCCAAGTGGACGTCTAATGTCATGCAATTCTCTCCAGGTGTTCCTGAGAGATCCAGTTCACACTGTTGCGGGACGGACAGACTTACAGTACATAGTAATGCCTCCAGCCTCCACTGCGCTCGGATGGCACAGCGGTAAAGTCCCTGCCGACCACCAGGGAGGTTGTGGGGTTAGAATCCACGTGGTGCATCCGGCTTTGTCGGGCGTCTATGCGAACACGATTGGCCCATGTTCGGGGGAGGGAAGCTGGGCGGGGGAGGGTGATATTGATCATTGCACGTACTCCTATAGGCTCGGGCGGCACCTGTCAGCAGGGAGTGTTGGGCGGGAGGAGTAGGATGACGGCCCTGCGTCCTCCCGGTGGGGGCTCCTCACTGGCAGGTGAGTCAGTAGGATGCCTCCAGCCACAGCTGTCACCAGTGGAGACACTGCTCACATCGTCATACAGCACTCCTAGCCAAATTATATTACGGAACATTCTTTTATAGCATGGGGAACTACGATTAGGGCAATATTTGCTGATCTTCATCTAGATGATCATTTCATGCCACATGTGCCTCCAAACACTCATACAGTTTGTTACATACAGCACTCAGAGTAATGCTGCTGTGCTCGCCAACTCCTGATATTTAATTCACGTGAGGACTTTAAAGATTCTTCCTCTGCACTCTGCTGTTCCCTTGATCCCGTGCCCTCCTCGGTGCTTCACGGAAAGTAATTGGGAGCGAGGCGCTCGCTGCTAAACTCTGGCACCTGGGTGAGCCTGGTGTGTCGGAAAGTATAGTCTATAAGATAACCATAACTACCGCTTGAAAAATGCGAGAGGTACTATAGCAAGAATAATGGCTGGAATGGAAGTCTCGGGGCTCACAAAACAATTGTGTTTTTGGGAATGCAATCATCTGTGCTATGTGGTTGTTTTGTTTTAATGATATTAGAAATGCAATGATCATATACATTTTCTGAGGTGTTAATGTTTGGAAATTAACACATGAACGCAAATGATGTAGAATGAGACGTGTGGTCATAAACTGAGCAGTTGATCTGAACACACACGCACATACACACACACTATTGAATGTACACATTACACAAGCATGTTGTACACACAGGCACAGTGACACACACTGGCAATCTGACAGGAAATGCAGTAAAAGCTTATGGTAGTGATAAGAAGAAGTGTGTGTGTGTGTGTGTGTGTGTGTGTGTGTGTGTGTGTGTGTGTGTGTGTGTGTGTGTGTGTGTGTGTGTGTGTGTGTGTGTGTGTGTGTGTGTGTGTGTGTGTGTGTGTGTGTGTGTGTGTGTGTTTAACAGATCCTTCGCCCAGGTATGGCGTGAAATTGCCGACTCCTCTAGCAGTCAGAATAATCAGGGCTTAATATGCAAACAGCACCGTGGTTCCTTGATCCCACACACTGTTACCAGTATAGAGAGAGCTTGGAAGAGAAGAGAGATGCATGAGGGAGAGAGAGAGCTGAAGAGGGCGACAGAGCTGGATAGAAACACAATTAGCGATGGAGAGACGAGGGGGGGAGAGGACGTGGTAGAGGGAAGGGGGGAGGGGGGTCAGATAAAGAAAGATGGGAAGAGAAGAGTAGTTGGAAGAGTGAGTGAATTAAGCGGGAAGAGAAAAGAGAGTGGAGAGGTGGAGGGAGAGAAAAAGTGCGGGGGCTACGCTAAGAGGAGAGAGGGTGAAACTGGCGAGCGAGGGGAAGATAAAGGTGAAGGGAAGGAAGGGGGAGGGGGAGAGAGAGAGAGAGAGGGAGAGGGAGAGGGAGAGAGAGAGAGAGAGAGAGAGAGAGAGAGAGAGAGAGAGCCTGGTGATGAAGGGCACCTGGCATCCACTGTTATAGGAATTAATATTAATAATGTTCTTTGTGCTTGGCATTAGAGCCAGGACAGGGGATGTGGGTGCTCTGAAAATTACATGACTGTTTTTAATGGCTATATGCCGGCAGAGAGAGAGGAGAGAGAGAGATGCTTTAATGCTGTCATGTATTTTTCATACATTTGTCTTATTTCAGCTTTTTTGCACGGGGGCGAGGTCGGGTGCTGCCAACTGTGTGAGCTGGCTTTGAAACCGTGGTGTGAAGCACACACTGTACGTGTGTGTGTGTGTATATATATATATATATATATACACACACACACACACACACACACACACTGCATGCCTGATGTGCACTTCTCATGGTCGGAATATGATTGGAAAACCAGTCAGGTTGAAAAAGGAGTGCTCCTTTTCTTCGAGTTCACCACCATCGGGGCCTCCCGTCAAATAATAAAAAACAAAGTTGAACGGCAAAATAAATCGCGAGCTCACGGATCGGCCGTTTAATTTGGCGAGTGACGCCGTCGCGGATAACCATAGTGTTCCTAGGATGAGCGCGTTGAGGTGTTGACGTCTCGGAGGTACCGAGACTAGGGGGGGAAGATCCTTTACGAATCTGTCCCTATCGGAACATAACTCTGACGGCGCTGAGTCGACTGAAGGTGACTTCGCAACGCTCGGCACGGCGACTCGCTCGCCTTAGCCCTGGCTCAAGTCCCCTCCTAGGGGAACGCCGCGGCTCCTGGTAGGCCCCGGCCCCGGCCCCGGCCCCGGGAGCCGGGACGGGACGGACGGACGGACGGGGGCAGGTCTGACGGGTCTTGTCAGCTTAGCTTGTGCCCCCCCCCGGCCTTAATTTCACATGATTATGAAGATTATAAAGTTTAATTTCAGCGCTCTGCCTCGCGCCGAAATTGAAAAAGGTGCACTCGTTCACCTTTTTCAATCCAATACTGTGACATATACAGTATATAAATATCTACCAATCTCTCTCTCTCTCTCTCTCTCTCTCTCTCTCTCTCTCTCTCTCTCTCTCTTTCTCTCTCTCACATTCATTTCTTTCCACAGCTGTTTCTCCTGTATTTCCATCCATCTATCACTATTTTTTTCATGTTATGCCATCCATCCATCCATCCATCCATCCATCCATCCATCCATCCATCCGTCCACCCACACGTCCCCTGTCCTTTCCCGGGTGTAAGCTTGTATTCACCTTCAGTAGCTGTCTAGCAGGACTGACCCAGTGAACCTTTTGAAAAACAGTGCATTCATCCATCCATCCATCCATCCATCCATCCACCTTCAGGTGGCAGTGACCCTGTGTACTGTTAGACAACTAGAGCAGCACAGAGCTCTGACTTGAGGTTTCAGAGAATACATACTCTGCTATATGATGGGAATAAGAGTCACATCCCTGCCAGGGGCAAAACAGCACACACACACACACACACACACACACACACACACACACACACACACACACACACACACACACACACACACACACACACACACACACACACACACACGTGCATGCTGAATATGTGACAGACTATGAGGACGGCTTGGTTAATGTCTGTATGTCTGTATGTCTGTATGTCTGTATGTATGTATGTATGGTGTATACTAGACGTTTGGGTCCTCACATCTACAGTTCGGGCGGCATAGCAGTCCGCACCGCATAGCGGCCCGAACCCCTACGTTGCACCGGCAATCTGACTGATATGCCCATATACTGTATGTAGATCTCTGTATCTGTCAGTTCTTGTCCCCTTTATGCCCATATATGGAGATCTCTATCTGTCAGTCCTTGTCCCTTTTATGCCCATATATGGATCTCCCTGATGTCATCAGTATATGCCCATATATAGGCATGCCCCCTTTTGTGCCCATATATGGAGCTGAGTGATTTGTGTGCGCCTGATGCTATGACGACACATTAAGGTAGACAACACACTCCATATTTGGGCGTAGCTGCATTGGGAATTCCTTATGGTTATGGCTGAGTCATGGTGACATGAGTGTGGCATCAGAGGTCTGACTTAAAGTCAATTTTAATATAGGGTATATAATATAGGGTGTGTGTGTGTGTGTGTGTGTGTGTGTGTGTGTGTGTGTGTGTGTGTGTGTGTGTGTGTGTGTGTGTGTGTGTGTGTGTGTGTGTGTGTGTGTGTGTGTGTGTGTGTGTGTGTGTGTGTGTGTGTGTGTGTGTGTGTGTGTGTGTGTGTGTGTGCACAGTATATAGAGGAAAACATAGGACGAGACAAAGACGACTAGGACAGCACGATGCATGGACAAAATCTAAATTCCTCATGACAGACAAACTACTGTTAAACTAAGCCATTATGAATTATTCCTGAGCTATTTCCGATCTGCTCTGCCAGGTTGCCAGGTCAACCAAATTGACCTGGCAGCGTGAGTTCATTGGGTCTGACACAATTGGCTTGACCTCGTTTTTCATCTTTTTGAGCTGGCATTCCTCACACGTGAAGAATGACCTACGGAACTCCTTTTCCATCACATCACGCTCCCGTGATGTGGGTGTCAATGATAACGTTGAACACAAGCAAAGTGGCCAAAGCCCTCCTGGAAATCTTCTTCTTTATACCATTAATATTAATTAGGTAGTACTTCCTCAGCCACGCTATTCCAGTGAGGATTTGGGTCTCTCCTTTTCATTCTAGATTGTCTGAAGTAATGCTTATAGCTTACTGTAGGTCAGATGAATAATGGCCACCTTGTTTTGACTTTTGCTAGCCAGAGAGGTATCTAACTTCTCGTTAATGAGCTCTCTCTTCTTCTGTGTGTGTGACACGCGCATGTCTTTCTGCTGCATGTCTTTCATTCTTTCTCTCCATCTCCTGTCTTGCATCTCAACTCTCCTGTCCTCCTTGGTGTGAATGTCAAGGTAAGGCCAGCCTGACTTTCAGCCAATAATAACGACGCGTGTGTGGGACTGAGGGACCGTCTGATTGGTCCCACGCGGTTGCCGTGACACCGACTGTTGTTCTTCAAAGGAGGAACCGTACTTTTGATGTTCTGGTACAAAGATCCTCGTCTCTCCTCCTCTCTCGCTTATCGCTCCCTTTTTTCCCTTCATTTGCTCTCTCCATCATGAAGGTCACATTCTCTTAAGTTTGCACACGTTAATTACATTCTCCATGCATCCTTTCCTCTGTCCCCTATACTCTCTCCCCCTCTGCAAGGAAACAAACACAAAGATAAACACATGCTCACACACAGATTGTGTGTGTACGCATGCGCATGTGTGCGTGTGCCCCCCCCCCGCATGCACCCGTATGCGGGAGTGTGTGGCCGCAGTGTGATTAGGTTTGATACATAACTTTATTGAAGTACAGGACACAGTTGTAGTCTCCCTGTACTGAGCAGATGTGTGTGTGTGTGTGTGTGTGTGTGTGTGTGTGTGTGTGTGTGTGTGTGTGTGTGTGTGTGTGTGTGTGTGTGTGTGTGTGTGTGTGTGTGTGTGTGTGTGCGCGTGTGCGTGTGCGGGGGGCGCACAATGTGTTTGTGTGTATTTGATTGATTCATTGTCCCCATACCTGCGGATTGCTGTTTCCCTTTCAAGGAGGCTAACTGGCAGTGTCTAAGCATGATAAAAGAACTCTGTCAGTCTCCTACACTCTATAATTAGAAACATCATCTATTCTTATTCTGAGGCCATTCTACCCTGCCGCTCTGCAAAGCTGTTAAGTAATGGTTTATTTAAGGTAAAGACCAGGGGATAGCCTGTAGTTTGAGAGAGTACACACACAGTAAAAATCCTCAGTGTTCATTTAATTATGAGTGTCATGAAGACCCAAATGGACCCGTCCATTTTTTACACGTGGCATATTTTTACTTTCAATGTGAAGTTAAATCTTGGCCTGCAACTAAAGATGGTCTCCCTCTTGCTTGCTATGGCAGCGGTTCTCAAAGTGGGGTCTGCAGGGACCCTCGGGGTACCTTGAGAGGGTCCCAAATGTAACTCTCTGAGTCACCTTGAAATTAAGAAGTTTGAGAACCACTGTGCTATGGCATGCATTATTTTCTCTCCTCCTCTGTTTAACCTCTTTATACTCTTTATACCTTCACTGCAACTTCCCTACTTCCTTCCTCTTCCTCTCCCATCACTTTCCTGACTGTTTTACTCACACTCTGGCCTTTTCGTATCTCTTGTCTGTCCACCTCCACTGCTGCAGAAAACCTACAGTAGATGCACCGCATGTGTGAGTAAATAGTTGTGGATGCTTTTGTATAATGTGTGTGGGTACTTTAACATTGGCGCTGACATATGTTATGCTTTACAGTATACAGTGAAACCATTTGATTACATAATTTGAATTAGTACTGTATAAGTAATATAATATCAAAATCCTCCCGGCTCCAGGGTAGAGCATCCTCCTTTGTGACAGCTCTGCTGATAACGTGATGTTGTAGTCAGGGGCAACCAGATCAGGAGATGGTGCAAGTTGCGGTGCAAGTCTCATATATTCTGTCTAAACAATGAGAGGCAAGAGGTGTGTGCGTGTGCGTGTGCGTGTGCGTGTGCGTGTGCGTGTGCATGTGCATGTGCGCGTGTGCGTGTGCGTGTGTGTGTGTGCGTGTGTGCGCGTGTGCGTGTGTGCGTGCGTGCGTGCGTGTGTGTGTGTGTGTGTGTGTGCGTGTGCGTGCGTCAAAATCTGACAAAAGACTTTGAAAGACTAAAGATTTGAAATCACTGATCAGTCTAACTGTCAGCATGGAGCATGGCTGCTACTTGGCTGCGAGAGCTGGAAATGCCTAAAGGACTATTAGCTGTCTGCTTTACAGAGATGTACTTTTAACGATGACGTTAGAATTCCCCATAGCTGGCAAGCTAATAGCTTCCTCGTCCTCACATGGGCACCACTGTACCCGAGTTTGTTTCTCTCCGACCTGCAGGCTGTCAATGTAATGAAGGGTATAATCAAGCAGTGTGGAGAGGCAGGCCTAGAGTGGATGGAATCCATGAGAGGAAGAGGATGGAGGGACTCATTAGCTTGTCACTGTATCTGAGAGTCCATGTGCAGAGGAGGGGGGGGGTGTACAGGGAGAGACAGTGTAGGAGGGAGGGAGAGACAGTGAGAGAGAAGAAACATGAGAGAGAGAGGAGGGGAGAGAAGTGGGGTCAGAGGAATAGAGAACAGAGAGAGACTAGAATTAGTATGTATTTATCTGTATCACAGAGAGAAAGAGAGAGAGAGCATATGAGTGTACATGCACATCTTTTGCACTGTATGTGGGAGAGACTGGAGGAAGGAGTGAAATGCAAAGAAAGAGGAGATGAGGGCAGACAGATTGAGAACGTTGTGTGTGTGTGTGTGTGTGTGTGTGTGTGTGTGTGTGTGTGTGTGTGTGTGTGTGTGTGTGTGTGTGTGTGTGTGTGTGTGTGTGTGTGTGTGTGTGTGTGTGTGTGTGTGTGTGTGTGCACACGCACTGCAACTGGGTGTTGGAGAGGAGTGGTGGGGAGGAGTAAGTGATCAGAGATGTGCTAATGTTGCTAAGTCCTAATGCCTCCATTAGCTGAGAACTGAGCCCAAGTTTTGGCAGGGTTTGGCAGCAGTGGGTAAACCATGTTCCTCTGCTCAGTGCAGTCCTGTCACAAACTCATCACAGGCATAATTAGTGTGTGTGAGAGTGTGTGTGGAATAATTGTCAAATATCATTCATTACAGCGCTGTTGCCTCTTCAGCTGCTGATCACAAAGTGCACCCGCAAATCACAGACGTCACATACAGTATAATACACGTCATCAGGACGGACCTATGTAATACAATTTTCATGCAATTCATTTGCATTTTCTTTTGCCAAAGAACCAACTTCTAATTTATTTATTCTAACTTTTGCTACAGGTTTTGTTTGTATCTGATGGACAATGGATGAGATCTACTTTACCTTCGCTGAAAGTTGTACGGATGAAAGGATATTTCACATCGATGTGTTTGGACTATGGCACCCTGATAGTCTCTGTAGATTTTTGTGCCACTGTAAACTCTACTATCCATACCATCTAGTAGCTGACTCAGATACAGGCTTTCCTGAGTTGTGGCTGCTAGGCCCATGTATTTGGCCTCACATGTTGACAGTTCCACTATAGGGCATAGCAGTGGCGGCCATTTTCTGGTTCCACTTCAAAATACTCAATGCATTTTTCCCATTGACATTTCCAAAAATATTTATATCAATTCATTTAAGCCTAGAATCAAGCCATCCAGGGTCCTGGTGAATCATGACCATAAAACGTTTGATTCTGTGATTTTTTTTTTTGAAAACGGCAAAACAAAGGGTATTTATTGTCTCCGCCGTAGGTGGAGAGTATGTTTTCGCTTCGTCCCGCCGTGTGTGAGCAAACATTGTTAGCCAAGCTAACATTGGTCAAGCTCCACGTGACACGTGTCAATATGTTGACACCAATGCCTTTGATTGGCTAGAGGGACGCATGACGAAATAAAATCCTATAAATAGGTGTGTCACTTCAAAAAGCCGTTTACGTAATTTGAAGTGAGGTAAGACAGGATCAATCAGTCTTGATTGGAACAGTACCTTGTCAGTCAATGGGAAAAATGCATTGAGTATTTTGAAGTGGAACCAGAAAATGGCCGCCACTGCTATGCCCTATAGCCTGTTTCTTTGATTTCCATGAAATGGCAGGGCCTTGTTTTGTCAGGCTAAAACAGTACCCTCTAGTGCTACACCTATCTTCAACTAAAGATGCCCAATCAGAATCACTGAATGCTATCAGGTTGAAGTTCTCATCACTTTTCTTGAAGCATAACTCGTAGTCGATAGTACCTTTTAGGTATCTCAAAACGTGTTTAGCAGCCACCAAGTTATCTGCTTTTGGACTTTCGTGACAGCTTTTGTTTGTGACAGCTTACTGACAATCCAGCTAATATCTGGTCTGTTGCAAGTCATGGCATACATCAGACTGCCTACTATCTCACGGTATTCTCTCGGGTTCACAAGCTTATATTGCTGTTGTCTTCGTCATTGCTGACACACTCTACTTTTTGCTCACATGGGGTAAATCTAGCTTTGCAGTCTGGCATTCCAAACCTGTCAATCATTTTTAAGATGTACCTTTTTGAGCGGTGCAACCGCTCCTATAAGAGGGTTTAGGACCCATCCGTGGTGAAAGTTTTTTTTCCGTCGTGAAAATTTGTCTTTCGCTGTGACGCCATGCTGTGCATAGGCTAAGCTTTTCAGGACGTGCTGTGATTGGCTAGCGAGACACATGATGAAATTAACTTCAAACTTCGCAGACGCGCTGTGATTGGCTAGCGAGACGCATGATGAAATTAATAATAATGTAAAAAATGTAAGCACGTCACTTCGCAGGACGTGCTGTGATTGGCTACCGAGATGCATGATGAAATTATTAACTCATAAATAGCACCGCTCACTTCACACTGGGTGTGATTTTTTTGATTCATTTTAATTTCTTCTTTCTTTTGTTCAAACTTTATGCCCAAGAAATATATTTTACCCAGGTATTTCATGTTGAATATGGCTTTCATTGTCCTCAAGGTCTGATATGTAATCCTCTAAGTATTTGTGGGGTTTCTTTTCTCTTCTTGGGTAGCGTTGTTTTGGCTATGACTAGGTTTTGGATCTGCACTGTCTTTGTCCTCATCTTGAGCTACAGCTTCTGTAATTTCACCGTTTTGTGACCCATCTGCATCTGCCTGTTCATCACTTTCTTCTAGGCTTTGATTCTCTATGTTCCCTTCCATCTGCTGTAACTCGGCATCACTTCCATTTTTAGGCTTTCTGTTTGTGTATTCCTGGACTTCTGTCTCGTAATAATCATCAGTTTGTGTTTGTTGTTCCACAGTATTCTTCTTGATGAATTTCACCAGCCTATGTGTTGACACCTTTGCTGTATGTGGATTGTAGACCAGATAGGCCCTCATAGAAGATTTGTCTTATAAAAAAATCGTATATATTTCTTTGATTCAACATCGAAGATTTACAAGCTCACAACGCGTTGCATCGTGGCGCGTTGTGAGCTTGTAGATTGGCTGTTTGTCATATATAGGATTAAAGTGGTTAAACAGATTTTGATGCTATATTAACTCATTTAGCATGGGGACTCCCTGCAACCTCCTCAAGGGGGTCCCCGGACCCCTCTTTGAGAACCACTGATCTACCATACCCATTATAGTCAAACAGAGCTAGTCTGTCTCCTCAGACCACCCTTTATATGATTTATTCATGTATTCAGTCTTCCATATCGTTGCTGTCGGGCAGAAAACCCTGTATCTCCATATTTCAACTTTTTATATTTTTCCGTAAATTAATACCCTACTTTGTCATGCAAGAGTGTTGCACAGAATCAGTGAAAATAGTAGATCTACAAGCTCTGAGCTTGTAGATCGGCTATTTTATTTTGGACATACAAGGTTTCCCACCCGACAGAGACGATATTACGTTTGTCCCAGTTTCTCATAATCTCCATGGCCTTCCTGGCTGAAGGTAATATTGCTCATTTGTGATGCCTCTAAAATGTGACCTTTTTACACCGACTGCACCACGCCCCCCCGTGTGGCCTGGAGCTGTTCATGCAGTACTACTGTAGCAGCAGCCTATTAGGCCTATACTCAAAGAAAATACTCAGTACCCAATACACCAGTGGTTCTCAACCTTTTCAGGCCCGCGACCCCCCAAAATAATCATATTTGAACTGGGAACCCCCCCCCCCACCCTGACAAGCACTTGGAATTGTAGGAGTTGAGGCAATACATTTTGTTTGACTCGTTCCACAGATTGCGAGGTGTTGTGAGCTCGTAGATCGGCTATTTTCCCAATTTATTATTTGACAATTTGACCATCGTTTCACCAGTTTGTTGAAGACTTTTTAGGTATTAAACATTTGAATTGTCACTTTACAGGTTGAGAACATGTACATTTACTTAGGTACTCTTTTTGTGTGTGTCTGTAATTGAGTATTTGTATTTTTGGATTCTTTCACTCCACTACTGTACATTTCAAAAGCAAATATTGTACTTTTGACTCCACTACATTTCTAGAAAAGGAAAACATTAATTATGAATGAACCACTTCAGCCACTGAAGCCCAAATACATGTATAGTGAAAATAGTATTTAAAAAAATAAGTACTCCAGTATTTTAACTAAAGCACACATTTGACTGAGCAACTTTCACTGAACACAGTGACCAGGAGTATCTATCCTTTGACTCAAGTACTGGGGTTGAGTACTTTTGGAAGACAGTGAGGAAGACTTTCCATTACATTTGCAGACCAGGAGTACGTGCCCCTGTGTGAGAGGGTACGTATATCTTTTAGTAGGACTGCTGAATGCTGTTTGAAGCTCGGCGTATTTAAGCTGAATGAGAGGGTGCTTTGATGTTGCAGCGCAAACCGAAACCCTCTTTGAACCCACTGCGGTGAATGACAGCTATACTCTGTAAGATTTCACAGCCGGCAGGTGAAGACTGACTGCATGCATCCACACCGGCAGCTCTCCAGGGATAGAAAGAGAAACAGACCGACTTTACAATTACACGATGTTTTTGTTTTGCTTTCGTTTGTTGACTTGACCTTACTGCCGGAGAGACAGAGTGGATAATATGACTTGACACAGGCTGCATTCATAAACAACAGATCGCACGCAGGTCAGCACCCATGTGGTATTCTCACCATGTAGTCCAACCTTCAGGTCACAGCTGTTATCAGTGGTGGATAGTAACTAAGTACAGTTTCTCAAGTACTGTACTTTAAGTACAATTTTCTATAATTTTACTTCTAATCTCAGAGGCAAATATTATACTTTTACTCCACTACAATTATTTGAAAACTTTATTTACTAGTTACTTTGTAGATTTTGATTATTATTACAAAACATACATAAAGGCTTTTTATACACAAACTTGTGAAATTGGACCTTCTGCATAATGATTACTTTTTGTAATTTAAGTACATTTTGATGCCAATACTTTTGTACTTCTACTCTAAGTAAATTTTGAATACCGAACTTGTACTTGTAACAGGCTATTTGTACAATAGGGTATTCACACTTTTACTTAAGTACAAAATGTGAGTACTTCTTCCATCACTGGCTGTTATGAGTCTTTGTACTACTGAGAAGACTGCAACATTTTTACACGTAGACACGGGTCACTGGATAGGTGACTTGTTTTAGGTAAAAGGACCATATGCAGATAGATAGATATGTTTGCAACGACCATCATCTGACTGGTATGGTCAGACACGCTTTTATGGTATCAGTGGATGAATCATCTATGAGGAACCGTACCCTTATACTGTTGGCCACTGAGCACTTGGAGAAGTTGCGGGTTAAAGTGCCTTGCCCAGGGCACTTCAGCAGTGGGTATTGAGGGACGGGTGAGTGTTGCTTATTTACGGTACAGGGAATGAAGGACCCTCCCAACTACAAGTGCACCCTCTAATCTTTTGGCCATATACCATCGCTGTCCCCAATTTTCTGGAATCCAAGTATAAAAAAAAAAAATGACAACACAACCTCATATAAAATTACTTCATAATTTTACTTCATTGTGGAACAGTTACTTGTTCGACCTAGTAACAGATGCCTCCTGATTATGCCATCCGTGCTTCAGGATCTCGGAGGAATAAGTATCTTTTAACGGGCGTAAAATAAGTATAATTATTTTTTGCAGCGCTTAATTACAGTAGCCTGTTCTGAAGTGGGGAGAGACAGTAATTGGCGAGCTCGGCTTTTTTGATCTCCGGCAGCGGAGAAGATTTGCTGCAGCTAAAATGGGAATCCCAGCTCCATACAGATTAAGAAAGGACACAAAATGAACCAGGCAGGGAAGGGAGAGTGCATTGTACTGGATTTTGTTTATGTTACATGAGAGAGATCTCAGAGAAGAAAAGGGCTGTAGGTTGGCTTTCTGGGTGGGAGGCTAGTGCAGTAAAGTATATTGACTAGATGTTCTATGTAAAATGTTCTCTTCATTTCTTTATTTTTCATTTTATTTTATTTGGTGGTGGTCATCCATGAATTGTTAACTCTTTCACAGCCAGGAATTAATTAATTAATTAATCCGTCTCCTGTCCCCTTGCCAGCGAAAACGGCGATTTTACTGTACCTTTGAAAACTCATGTAATATTCTCCGTGACCTCCGTCCTCACGGAGATCGGCTCATTACACGCACGGGGGTGTCGTAGTATAGGGGGAAAAAGATTGGCCGGTCGTGATCCTCCATTCCAGTTCTATGGCCGTTTGAATGTGGCTTGTTTTTTGAAAAACAGCAGAAAAACAACAGAAAGCAGAGAAAATTTTACTTTTATAAATCCTTTAACATGAAAGGTGCCTAGATTATTTTTTTTGTGATCACGTGACTTCTGGGTGTACTCTTTTTCGGTGGTGCTTGGATCATTCACAGGCTGCCCCCCCCCCCCCCCCCCCCAAAAGTCGTTCTTGGCAGTGTGGGCGTTTGGACGATGTCTCGTCATTCGTCACAATGTCTCGTATTCAGTGTTAAAGTATGATACCTTGCCGATAGCCTGGCTCCACCCCCTGAATCGTTTGCCTCGCATTAAGGGTCTGGTGACGCTATTGAAGGCGGGTGTTTCTCGGTTGAAAATCTGTACGACGAATCGGGATCGGGATAATCCAGTATGAACCAATTGCCAAAGAGTCCCACTTTGGCCACGCCCCCATCTCAGAAATCGCCTGCCAGACTGAATAATGGAGTGAAACGAAATGAAAATTAAGGCTGAGTGTCAGGCTACCTTGCCGAAGCTGTGAATAGACAATAACATGTATTGGTCCTTTTTAAATCCATGTGTCAAGGTTTATAGTCACTGTTTCCCATTGCGAGCCATGGCCTGATTGCTGTTGTGCTGAGCTAATTGGCTGCTGCTCATCAACTTGCCTGACCAGGTGGGTCAACCCAATGAGTCAGCGCAAAGAGCTAGGAAAGAGTTTTCCCGGAGCTCTGAGTCAAGGAATGACTGATTGCATACTCTCTCTCACCTTCTCTTCTCTCTCTCTCTCTCTCTCTCTCTCTCTCTCTCTCTCTCTCTCTCTCTCTCTCTCTCTCTGTCTCTCTGTCTCTTGTGTTTTCTCTCCCTCTCAACTTTCTCCCTCTGCCTCTCTCTCTCTCATATTCCATTTCCATTATTACTTCTCGGTGCCTCCGGGTGACCATGTGTGTTCACCTCTCATTCTTCGGGGGTGGGGGATGGGATGAGGTGGCATAGTGTCTGCTGCCTGAAAAGTCACAATTTGAAAACCTGTCGTGCTTCTGTTGAGCTGTGAGTGAGCTCGGGGCTCTGTGGCCCCTTAACTAATTGGACTTGGAGTGCTTTAGGCGGCGCTGTGCCCACCCTGTCAAGGAACCACTTCTGAAAGGGAGCGCGTGGGCGACCGGTTCCCCTCATTTACACTATCAAGTCAGTGTAAAAGGATTTGCAGTTGAGGTTTGAGGTTTGCCTCTAGATCTGAAGTTAATTAGATGGAAAGACTAGGTCAAAATCTAGTGTATGGCTGGACCATGTACAATAGTGTATGAAACCCAGAGGATCTAAACTCACTACAGGAGCTATATCCACCAGTATGAATAAATGGATGTACTGTATGTCATCTTATCAATTGCGACATTCTTTTGCTATATGAGAGTGTTCCATAGACGCAAGTGGGGCTTGTGATTTATTTATCTGTCTCACTCACTCACTCACTCTCTCACTCACTCACTCACTCACTCACTCACTCACTCACTCACTCACTCACTCACTCACTCACTCCAGACTGTCCAGATAGACAATAATTAAACAAATTCTCTTTTACTTTGGATTGAAAAGATTATGGTAGGTTGTAATAATCCTTACTCGCACACTGTGCTCATACATAACATTTCTTTGCAGAAAAGTTTTTAGGGGAAAATGCTAATGAAATACTCACACTGTAGAGCCCTGCAAATCATAAGAAAATGTTGGAAGTAGGATAGACCACATCCTATAGCCTGGAGGGACAATTTATTTGCATTTGGCTAGTTAATTTTCAGGCCAACCAGCATCCAGGGCCACCAGTGGTGTAACTTCATCACCGTCACAGACATTCATGACTGACTAATGTTTAGGATGTAGGAGAAAGTGATGGTGCTACACAGTCAAATGTGGACTATTCATTTAACTCAGAGTTTCACAATGTAGGGTCTTCACTTCAGGTGGGTGAGAGAAGAGATGAAAGCTGAAAGTGTTAGTTGCTGTTGGCTTATGGAAATGAAGCTTTGATGCTGTGTGTGTGTGTGTGTGTGTGTGTGTGTGTGTGTGTGTGTGTGTGTGTGTGTGTGTGTGTGTGTGTGTGTGTGTGTGTGTGTGTGTGTGTGTGTGTGTGTGTGTGTGTGTGTGTGTGTGTGTGTGTGTGTGTGTGTGTGTATATATACATATATACGTCTCAGCTGTCAGCCTGCTTGATTGAATAAGTGTTACTAATTAACCACATATACCTACCAATCACAGCCCATTCTCACAAAAGGCGGCTCATTTAAAAATGGCTGCCTCTTACACTGATCCCTTGTACTACACCATTGCTGCCACACGCTGCTGCTGCTGCTGCTGCTGCTGCTGCTGCTGCTGCTACCCCAGCCTCCAACAAGTTCAGAGTCTTGCATGGCTCAAAGGTTAATTCAATGTCTTGCTTTGGGCACGCTCTTGTATACCCATGGTGAGGTTTCTGCATCGTGCTCCCTGATTTAGCTATGCTGCTGGCTATTTCATGGATTATTTTAAGAGCGGAGCCATCAGCGACAAGTATAACAACTGTATATTCCATTTGTTGATGAAAATTGTTAAATCGTTTCTGTGGAGTTTGAAACATAAAACTGATGCACAATGGAGCGTGAATGCAGAATGCAGAATACCTTGAGCAATTCAAATACCTGCTGTTTTATCTCTCTGCTTTGAAAGCCTATGTGCACTTTTTCATAAGTTACCTTCCTCGCACCAAGGCTTGTTGAGGAGAAGGTCCCCTCAAAAAAGGGAGATAAAGGCCAGGATGAAGAAATGCACGCTGGTCCTTTTCAGGGACTATTCAGAACAACCAATACATTGCTGGAGCTAGGCAACTGGAAATATATAGTGATTGGTTTTCCACAATTACTTCATTAAATCTTCTGTTTTTACACTGTCCTTTCCTGTGGTCCAGCTGAGATTATTAATTATAATACTAATTAAGTGTTAATTAGATTTTCTTATAATGCCTTTCCAGAGTTCAAGGAAGCTTAAATATACACATTAAAATATGGTAGAATCAGGATGAAAAAGAAGTAAACGTAAGGAAATAAATGATGTGTACTTGTTGTACACACTGTTCTCTCGGTGTAGGGCTAAGGTGGAACAAACAACGAATTAATTTTAAACAGCTTCTTCTTCTTCCTGTCGGGGCCGCCTGGGTAGTGGCAACATCTCGAGTAATAAAAAAGTGTCCTCTTCCTCCAGCTGTCCCCATGCATCCGCCATGCAGGAGTTCAGCTCCTCTGTGGTTGTGAGTTCGTTGTCCTTCTTGAGATGGTCTACAGTACATAGGTCAGCTGTCTTCTCCCCCTCAAGGCCTTGTATGCACTTTGAAATATATGAATGCACACAAGTTTCATGGCAATCCGTCGATTCGATTTTGAGGTGTCGTATACAAGTGGAAATGTTTTGCCAAAGGGTGACCCTAGAGGAACAGGTGTGTGGTCTTATACAGTTCATTATTCCATGGCATTTCAGCCCGTAGTTTTCTTGTTTGGGACCTACGGTTTGGACAGACAACCGAGCGCCATCACGACGTGGCAAAAAAATCACCTTCTGCAAAATAGAAAATGAAACATTTCTTTCATTTATTACACATCTACAGAATGTGTGCATTCAGGCAGTACATAATGATAGAACGCAGTATGTCTGCAGCTGTGTAGAGGGATGGAGATCGTCCACAGTAGTGACTGGAACAGTGTGCCATGGGACAGAGGTAATAGCTCTGTAAGGCAAGAAATGAGTTTCCACATGAATGAACCGTTGTAAGGAGATAGCGGTACAAAGGCCTCTGGATGCATCAGATGGGTGTAAGGGAGGCCTCCGGGCACGCCAGCCCCGGAAACAGATCTCCAGTCCCAGCCGTGCACCGCCCAGATGGGCCCCTTTCTCAACACACACACACACACACACACACACACACACACACACACACACACACACACACACACACACACACACACACACACACACACACACACACACGCATACTATACACAAATACTAGCACATGAATATATGCATGCATGCACACCACACAGACATACACAAAGCTGCAGGAGTTGTTTGCAGGAGACAATTTGCAATTAGGAGTAGAAAAAACGTTTGCTATCCATTTGTATGGAAAGCACACACACACACACACACACACACACACACACACACACACACACACACACACACACACACACACACACACACACACACACACACACACACAGCACATCAGACTGTATGCATATGAACATTCCAGATGAAAAGAGAAGTATTGTAAGTGAAAGGTCGCCAGCAGAGCCCTGTTCAGTTAACAATAACCGTTTGATTTGCATTCCTTTTTGACGGTTTGTTATGTTCTCTTCTGTGTGTGTGTGTGTGTGTGTGTGTGTGTGTGTGTGTGTGTGTGTGTGTGTGTGTGTGTGTGTGTGTGTGTGTGTGTGTGTGTGTGTGTGTGTGTGTGTGTGTGTGTGTGTGTGTGTGTGTGTGTGTGTGTGTGTGTGTGTGTGTGTGTGTGTGTGTGTCTCTCTCACACTCATTCCTTATAAACACTGCACTCAATGAGGACATCATCACATTCACTATAAAAGCCAAAGTAAATAAAAGTCCTTCCCACCAGACTCAACCTTTCCATATGGTTTCCCACCACTCAAGTTCCTCATTGCCTGCACCACACCACAGAACAGATCACTGAAACACTGCCACACATCCTGAATGGCTGTTATGCATACAAAGGGATGTACATAGCACGCCATGATAGAATAGTGGAACTCATCGCAAAGGACATACAAAAAAATCATGCACCCTCAGTGAGAATGTACAAACATTCCCGTGTCATTTCATCCATGTTTCATCTCTGTGATAACCCAGACATATTTACATCTTTGACAGCTAATACACCAGATGTTGTTGTGGTTGATGAAGAGTCCAGAGAGGTGTTTGTATTAGAGATAGCCTGCACCTTTGACCCTAGCCTAGAGGAAGCCTTTATGACCAAGGTCATTAAATACCAACCACTTCTACATACCATCTCAGAGCTGGGCTATAGGTGCAGACTATTTGTTTTTATATTTGGCAGCCTAGGACACTGGTTGTTAGAGGGTTCCAACAACTTAGGATGCCCAAAAAGGAGGCAAAAGGTCCTTGTATACTCTCCTTTGTGTGGACATAAATAAATGGTTAAAATGTGTGTGTGTGTGTGTGTGTGTGTGTGTGTGTGTGTGTGTGTGTGTGTGTGTGTGTGTGTGGGTGTGGGTGTGTGTGTGTAAAATAAAATCCTGTGGAATTTGCCAAAATGTACTCTAGGGATGATGGTACACAGGTTAATTTAATCATCTGACTTGCATTTGTTGTTCAATGTTTTTGATTTTGTTTAATTTATAAAACAAACTAGGGTTCATTTTATTTCAGACATTAAACAACACATTCAAAAGGACCAATATTCTTATTATATGTGGGACAGCAGGCTTCTGATAGACCATCATATACTTACTAAATGTACTTTGGTTTTGCTAGATCTGGACATCATAATAAATACAAGTAATTTACTGTATATTAAAGTTGCACTATGTAACTTTTCTCTTCTACCCCGGATTTGAACCCGGTTTCCTGCGCAAGTGATGACATTTCTACCATTGAGCTACTAGAACCTGCCTGCTTGCTCAGGGGATAATTGAATCTTGACCATTTGGTCAAATTTCGGGTCATATCCTGTGTCTAGGTGAGACATGACCTTTGACACAATCTAAATGTCTCAATAGAAGAGCAGGGAGACAAAATACAACCACACCAATTGCAAATTTTATATTGTATTAACATACTGTACTCTACCATACAGATTGGACAAAATAACTTTTTTTTCATAAAAAGGTTACATATTGAGGCTTTAATTTGATAATATTTATGGGGGAAAAAATCATATGATAATAAGAAGCATAGTATCTGGAAGTGAACCAGGCAGTCCACCAGAAATTTACTTAAATATTCACCCATCTGTGTTCACACTGTGCTGTGAGATTACAAACCTGCCATACGACGACACAGCAGTGGCATAATGTATGAATAGTTTATTTGGTTCGTCTCATCAAGTGCACCAGCATGTATTTTGTACATGGATTTACACCAGTTGTCTGGTCTCACAGACCTCTTATAGTCTACTAGGGAAGCATGTTTTCACTGCTGAAAGTTGGCTGCATTTGCACGATGATGTATGTACTTTGCAATGCAGCATACTGTAGTTGATTTGCACGTTCAAGTGGCAGACAATGTTGTGCATTGTGCTTTGGTTTGAATGGTTTTAAATGATGTGCAATGGGGATTTGATGGAGAGGGGGGAAAGTGAAGCTTAGCGTGACTATTTGTATTTTAATGAGCCTTTTTTTCCATGCGTGCTGAGAAAGGAGGGTCTGTGCATCTACAGGGTGGGCCGCTTTGAATGTAGTGGAAAGTGCATGTGCGCACACACATACATACACACACATACAGTAGTACATGCACACCTGTGTGTCTGTACATTCCATGTGTGTTATAATCTGTGCGCATTCATGCATACAATTTGCAACTTCGCATCCATGCATGCATGTACGCGCGCGCGCGCGCGCGTGTGTGTGTGTGTGTGTGTGTGCGTGTGCGTGTGCGTGCGTGTGTGTGTGTGTGTGATGCCATACCGCGTTTGTGTGGAAGCCCATACCACTGGTTATATTTAGTTTTTGTCCGAGCAGCAGTTTTCCTTGTCTCCTGCTGTTGAAGTGCTCTTCATTGAAAATGTGTTTTTCTGTTATTAAGAGGCAAGTAGGCATGTAAATAATGTATCCAGAATGCTGCCTCTCTACAAGCGCATATACTGTACATGTTCAGCTGCGTAAGAATGGGACCATGACGTTTCAGCGCATAGACCTTTAAATATACATGAACTGTGACGGGCGTATGCTTTTGTGAATACAGTAGAATTAGCTAATAGCTTATGAAGGGTCAGCAAACCCTGTGATTCACTTACATTTTCAACACATGAAAAAAAATTTGGTTCGGGTCCATTTGGTTCCATTTGTACACTCTCAGAGTTAAGTTAACATTGTTTTACAATATAAATTGGTGTCCCAGAGATAGAAATGTCATTAAATGGGGGTCCGTAGCCTAATGCATATCAAACTGGGGTCCTTGAAATTAAAATGGTTGAGAATCACTGCTAGAGCTAAAAATCTTCTCTTCCCTGGCATATCTTTTCAAATGGGGGTCCGTGGGCTAATAAGTGTCAATTTGGGGGTCCTTGACATGAAAAAGTTTGAGAACCGCTGATGTAGGGTGTACATGTTTGTATCAGAGGAGCACCACCTGGTTCCTGGGAAAATAGGAACACGCACCATCAAACAGCCAGGTCCTTTCAGGAAATTGTTCTTTTTGGCTACCACTCAGAGCATTATGACGGGTGCTACTGTATCACCATGCAAGGCCTGCAGAGGGGGGTCAGCTCGGCTGAGTGTACCATTATAATAACCAAGATAAAGGCAAGTCATTTTCTCAGATCCACCCCCCAGTGACTCGCCCGGGAAGAGCGCATACCACATAAACAAGGGCTATAGTCTGGGCGTGGCTTAAGTCCAGCTTGGACTTATTGCCGTAGTCTACCAGTGGTGGTACTGGTAGAAACCAGTTCTACCAGTACCACCACTGGCTCTGGTGAAACACTGGCACTGGTCAAGACAGTTTGCGTATCCTGTCCAGGTCTCTGTTTCTCTCTCTCTCTCTCATTTTTGACAGTTGTAGTTGATACAACGGTGTATCTTGAGATGATCTAGCCGACTGAAACTCTTGTGACATTGTTTACAGTAGAAAGGTTTTTCTCCTGTGTGGAAACGCTGATGTCTCTTCAGGCCACCTGACTCACTGAAACTCTTGTCACACGTTTTACAGTGGAAAGGTTTTTGCCTAGTGTGGATGCGCTGATGTCTCTTCAGGCCACCTGACTCACTGAAACTCTTGTCACACGTTTTACAGTGGAAAGGTTTTTCCCCAGTGTGGATACGCTGGTGTATCTGTAGTTTACCTATGACACTGAAACTCTTGACACACCGTTTACAGTGGAAAGGTTTTTCTCCGGTGTGGATTCGCTGGTGTATCTTGAGACGATCTAACCGACTGAAATTCTTTTCACACAGTTTACAGTGGAAAGGTTTTTCCCCAGTGTGGATCCGCTGGTGTATCTTTAGATAATCTAAGCGACTGAAACTATTGTTGCACTGATTACAATGGAAAGGTTTTTCTCCTGTGTGGAAACGCTGATGTGTCTTGAGATGATCTAGCTGACTGAAACTCTTGTGACATTGTTTACAGTAGAAAGGTTTTTCTCCTGTATGGATGCGCTGATGTCTCTTCAGGCCACCTGACTCACTGAAACTCTTGTCACACGTTTTACAGTGGAAAGGTTTTTCCCCAGTGTGGATACGCTGGTGTATCTGTAGTTTACCTATGACACTGAAACTCTTGACACACTGTTTACAATGGTAAGGGTTTTCTCCGGTGTGGATTCGCTGGTGTATCTTGAGATGATCTAACCGACTGAAATTCTTTTCACACAGTTTACAGTGGAAAGGTTTTTCCCCAGTGTGGATACGCTGGTGTATCTTTAGATTATCTAAGCGACTGAAACTATTATTACACTGATTACAAATGTGGGTCTTCGTTCCTGTGTAAGTCAGCTGATGTGTATTTACGTCTCCTCCTGGCTGGGTAAAATTCTTGGTAGACTGTTGATGACCTTTTTGTCTCTGGCTGGTTATTTGCAGTTTGCCGTACAGCCCATTGTGGCTCCTCCTGGCGTGCGGACACTCAGAACAGAAGATCTGAGTCTGAGAAGATTTGTGTTTGACTCCTTCCTCGAGCGACAGTTCATTGTCATCTAAAGTCCACCCCCTGCTATACATTGGATGGACTTTAGATGGGGATGGAGTGTAGATCTTTTGGGGAAGGAAGATTTGTCCTTTCTCTTTCACTCTCTCTCCCACTCTATCTCCGTCTCTCTCTCCCCCTCTAACTTTCTCTCTGTAACGCCCCATGTCCTTCCCTGTTTCCACCTCTTGGCTATACTATATACCTATATCTCTATCTATGTCATAAGTAGGCAGCGTCACACCTTATATAGGCTGACCCAGAGCCAAATAAGGAGAGTTGCGTCACCTCCGTTCACTTCATCAGGCCAGTCGAATGGCGGCTCAGGAGGAGCCGAATAGTGACAAAGCCCTGAACTGGAAGTTTATGGAATGCACTTGAGTCTATGAGCGTTTGTCACTATTTCGAGTTTACATGAACCATGTGACCGGCACTGTTTCTGCCCCCTCATTGACGCAACTCTGGGCTGACCAGGAGCTCTGCTCTGACATCACTGTGTGTGTGTGTGTGTGTGTGTGTGTGGGTGTGGGTGTGGGTGTGTGGGTGGGTGGGTGGGTCTATCTGCTTGACTGATAGGCATGAAACTTTGCATGCACACTCCCAGTAGGCCAGTTAAATGTTCAAATCGGCCTCATGGTGGCGCTATAACAGGCCCATAACTCTTGAGCTAGTGTTTCATGTTTTGTGGAGTCAATTCTCTTGCACATCTCCTGCACATAATTCACTCTACTTTGCCCCGCTTATGGTGCATGCATGTATATTCGGTTGCTAATGTGTATATTCTCTTTTACCTCAGTAACCTTGGGGAGATGCAATTCCATTAAAAGTGTCTGTATATATTGATACAGATATTTGCACACCAATAAGACAAATACACTAATCTTAAATGCAAAGCCCTGGCTAGGTCATTTTGTTTTCCCAACCTGATATGTCAGTTTTTTTTAGCAAGAAACAAGGGAACTGGCGTGATCAACTCAATTCCAACTCAGACCCAAAAGACACAAAAATAGCAAATTAAGTCATCAGCACTCGCACATTATTATGTAACACATCTAATAGCAGAGCAGCAGAAGGAAACGGCCCACGGCTTTCCTCAGCATTTCTGAGACGTAATGTGGGCGTGAAGTCTGGTTTTAGGAGCTAGCACCTCGACAGTATCTCAGGCACATCATGTTACCAAACGTGTGAACTTGCTCCTTTCATAGGGTTTAAAATGTCTTGCTCGAAATTCTTAGGGCTTCTCTATTAATCATTCAATCATCCAATGAATATATAAAGGATGTACACTTCAGCTTGACGGACTCTACATTGTTTAGCTTCCTTGGTTTCTACATTTGCTTTGTAATGAATTTGCCAATTATTTTTTTCTTTATTCAGTTTATATGTTTGATTTATGTTTATTTATATTTCACAGAAGACATTTTCATGTGGCTTAGACGGTTAATGCAGCAGAAGGTAATAAACATTACATGTTTTATTTCTGTTTGTGTGGGCCAGGTGAAGGTGTGGACTCGAGTCACTGTGACTTTGACTTGAGTCCTACATCAATGCTTAATTTGCCACCTTCAGGCTCAACTTGTCAAGATCATCATAAAATAATTGCAACTCGACTTGGATTTGAACACCTATGATCCCTTACTTGAGAGAGGCTCTGCCACGTGGAGGGACTAGGCTCTGTGGATGGCCTCCTGGCCGGGCTCCTTCTTCGTCTCACCAGGTCCAGGACCTGAGCGTTGCACCAGACTCCCCCCGTTCCAAACATTTCCTTCTGCGTGATGGTTTCTTGGGCCGTGGTGGTATTGCAGGCTCCACTTGTGGCTTGCTTGAATGGCCCTCCTTAAAGGCCTCACCGTGGATTTGTTGGGCTTCTTCCTCACGGAAGACACAGGCTGGGGTGCCAACCCATACTGCTCCCGGATGCCTACCTGAAATAAATAAAAGACCTGAGGCCGATTCTACAAATGCCTTATAAATCAGTCGTTCTCAAACCTTTTCGTTATTCAAAATTATTCAACATCTTTCAAACACACAAGATTTTCAAAAATGATCAAAAATAGCAGATGTACTAGCTCGCTGCACGGCACGAAGTGATGCGCTGTGAGCTTGTATATGTGCTATTTTTGAATAGCCAATGCTAAAAATCTAAAATTACACATAATGCCTAGTTTATCAGTTTTAAAGGGTTAAATTGCATGCTCGTTTTCCTCACTTGAGGATTTTCCTTGTGTCTTAAGTCGTAACCACGAAGATGCATGGAGAGATCCATGGAAACCATGCAAGGAGAGAGGAAAGGAGGAAATATATCTGTAGAGAAATAAAACGTCCTTTCCTACAAAGCATCATGTGAAGCGATGTCCGTTTATGATTACAACAGCACTGCTGGAGCTGCAGCCTGTGTGTGTGTGTGTGTGTGTGTGTGTGTGTGTGTGTGTGTGTGTGTGTGTGTGTGTGTGTGTGTGTGTGTGTGTGTGTGTGTGTGTGTGTGTGTGTGTGTGTGTGTGTGTGTGTGTGTGTGTGTGTGTGTGTGTGTGTGTCCACAGCTAATCTGACAAACTAGACCCATCAGCATCATATTTCTTGTCAACAGGCCAAGTAACTCAATCCCTCAATATCTTTCAAATCGGCCAATTACAGCTATGTTATTTGTGTGAATTAATAACCTCAGACCCACCGTCCCTCCAGGCTATGGGATATGTGCCCGCGGGGCAATGCAGGCCAATTTACTCCTCCTTATATTGGATCGTAGATACTCTGTACATGTTAAAAAATATATATTTTTTCTCATGTTTTCATGTGTTCTACATTTTAATTAGCAACCGTTTACGAGGCTAGTGCTAGTAGGTGTTTGTTTTAATTAGCCTACTTCAATTGTATTTTGCTGTTAGCAATGTTTGCTTTGGCACCATTGAAGAGAGGAAAGGAGGTACAGAGTCAGGGAACAAAAGAGCGAGCTGATAGTAGTAGTAGTAGTACGTAGTTTGAGTAGTTCTCAAAGATTTCCAAGCACTTTAAATGCATTAATAATGAGTATAAGTATACACACACACACACACACACACACACACACACACACACACACACACACACACACACACACACACACACACACACACACACACACACACACACACACACACACACACACCACCTCGGAAGCAAACAAGACACCGTGTTTCAGCACCATGGATAGCACCATGGTGCTGAAACACTGTCTTGTTTTAGTATTCAGACAGATGCAGTCTGTGCAGGTCTATTTTCAAATCTAATAACATTATGTTGGTTACATTACAGGTGCTGTGATTTTTTTGTAAAACAAAATGCTTTGTTGTTGGTGTTGTTAAAAGGTTAGAGCTGTATATTCTAATAATATTGTAATAATTGCTATAGTACTGTATAGACTGTTTGTTCAGTAATAGGGGTCTCCCCATCTCTCTAGCGCTTTAGTAAAATGAAAAAACATTTTCAGGTGGGACACCAATTTAATCCAGTAAGGAGAGAGAACCCCACAAATACCGGAGAGGCTCCCACAAATAAAAGTTATCAGCTTCAATTTTATAGTGTTGCCGTTCCAATTCTTGTTTGGATAAAATTGGTATCCCTTCCTGAAAATGTGTTTTTCTGTTTGCTAAAGAGCTGGAGCAACGAGACACCTGTTACTGAACAAATCATCTATAACAATGATTACCATGGGCATAATAGAGCTATTTAACACTTGCTTTAAAGGGGTAGTTCACCCCCAAAATAACTTTTTTTCTATTGATTACTCACCCCATGGAGCCTTGAATTCATGGATATTTTTTTGTTTTTGTCGCATTCCTTCCTTTATTATTTGATTATAATAAATTTGTCCCCATTGATTCCGGTAGGAGACACAAATGCATTTGTGTCTCCTACCGGAATCAATGGGGACAAATTTATTAAAATCAAATTATTGGCTTAGGAATGTGACAAAAACTAAAAAATATCTATGAATTCAAGGCTCCAGGTGGTGAGGAATCAATAGAAAAAATGTTATTTTGGGGGTGAACTACCCCTTTAATGAAGAAAACATAATTTACAGTACCTTTAAATGATGCCAGTACAAGTTTTGATGAAATAATATAATCCAAGGAAAGGAAATCACAGACAGCTCAGACAATTCCTACAACGATCAACAATAGTAAATAAATCTATTAATTTTGTCACTCAGAAGCTCTTCTTTCCTTTTGAGCTGAGAAGTTAATTAGCAATAACATCAGATGTCAAGAGCAACTTATTGTAGATGTGTTTTAAACTGCTCTAGCAAACAGCTCCAATTTTGTGAGTGTGAATGTGCATAAGAATGCAGTGTCCGACCGCTTCATTAGAGTGCTGATGCCTCTTAGCGCGTTGATAGGTTTTGTGTATCATCCTCACTTAAGTCCTGGAGTGACTGGGCGATCCTTTCGTATAATTAATGCATACTGATTTGGCTGCTGACTCGTGAGCAAAACCATTATATAGATATGATTAGGCCTTATCCGTTTTAATTCTTTGACAGTGGACTGGATCTGCCACTGCGATGGTGGTGTTGTAAAGAAAATAAAACTATAAAGGACTGTCAGAACAAAAAGAGGCAGCAGTTAACTGAATTCACTCCACCTAGGTTTTAATGTATGGGCTGCTCACGGGATCCATTCTGTGAGCTGGTTTAATTCACGACACATACAGCAACGAGGCACAAGGCATCTGATGGCAGGGGGAGAGTTTAGTTAATTGCCGCTGCCGGGAGGTTGAGTGTGTGTGTGCCCCTTGGAGCCTCGTGCCCCGGGCTGCAGCCCCATGAGCCCGAGCGTTAAGCAGGACCTGTTAACCTGATGCTTGGAAAAACAGTGACATAGTCCCACTGGTGCCAGCATGAAGTTAATCCATTAAGACCGGGAACGCATCTGTGTCATTTTTAGATTTCTTTGGCTATTCAAAAAATAGCAGATATAAGATCTTCACGAAAAATCGTGAAAAATGTGTGCAAAATCGTTGAATATTCAGTCCCTGGGACTAAATATTTTGAGATTGGGGTCCGCGGCCAAATACATATAACTTTGGGGGTTCTTCACATGAAAAGGTTTGAGAACCACTGATATTATAGCAAACATACGTTTTCTTTTCAAAACAACTGTTAGGATTTAGAGACATTTGTACATTCGGACGCCTCAGGTCTTAATGGGTTAAGGAGGACCTGTTAACTTGCTTGCTTGGAAAAACAGTGACTTTAGTCCCACTGGTGCCAGCATGAAGTTAAATGCACAGGAGTTGTTCATGCTGGCCTGGCACACAGTAACATCTACTGTACGAAATACACCCACAAGGAATGTTATCATTAAGCTGTGTTTACCATCTGTCACGTGTCAAAATGTCGACTGTGAAAAGGGTCCAATGGTGATGTCAGTGAGCTTGTCATCGATATGCATTGTTCTCTGCTTCTTGATAATCATGAGATTTGTTTTTTCAGTTTGCTGATCTGAATAATCAGTTATTTTCCAACCTGTCTTCTCCCCACTCATCTCTCCTCCACTTCTCCTCTTCCTCTCTCCTTCACTGTTTTCCTCTTACTCATCCCTTCCTCCATTCCCTTCTCCCGTCTCCTCCTCTGTTCCTTCTCTCTCTCTCTCTCTCTCTCTCTCTCTCTCTCTCTCTCTTCCTCTTCTTGTGTTCTTCCTCTCCCTCTCTCTGTTCTCTATCAGTTGGTGTTGCCAGAGTATTCCATCCATGGTCTGTTCTGCGTCATGTTCCTGTGTGCTCAGGAGTGGCTCACTGTAGGTCTCAACATCCCACTGCTGTTCTACAACACATGGAGGTAACTACTGTGTGTGTGTGTGTGTGTGTGTGTGTGTGTGTGTGTGTGTGTGTGTGTGTGTGTGTGTGTGTGTGTGTGTGTATGTGTATGTGTATGTGTGTGTGTGGCGCGCGCGTGTGCTTGTGTGGACTCGCAGCAAATTACTAGTCAAAGTGCCATCACACCCCTTCTCTGGACAAAATTGTTTAACTTTTAATGTAAAACATTGTTAAAGATCCCCTTTTCACAAATCTGCTCAGCCGATCTTCACGTTCTCATCCCATTGAATGGTAGCCTGGGACCAGACGAATCTGCCAGTGCAAAGAAAAATTGCCCTCTGCGATCTGGGTCTGGCACCGCTCCGTTGAGAATTCATTCCAGACTGTATCCCGCCCCTTGGAAAAAAAACGTCCTCATAGAAGCACCAGACTCATATCCACGCAGTGATATAGTCTGGCCACGCAAGGCTAATTGAATGGGGCTGTTATCACCGTTACATTCCATAGCTATGGTCCAGTAGGTCCCTACTGGCCTACCAGGAGGCTCTAGGAGGCCGTTATCAGCCTTAGCGCATGTGCTGTCACGACTTTGATTGGCAGTTGGGACGAACGCTTTTCCCAAAATATGATTTACGATTCTCTGCCTATCGTACAATATCTCAGACGGTGCTGAGTCGGCAGAAGCGGACTTCGCAACGCTTCGGCATGGCGACTCGCTCACCTTAGCTCGCTCGGCGGTGCCTCTCGTGGCTCAAGTCCGCTTCTGACGGCGCGCCTCCGTCGTGATTCGATCCCAGGAGGTTGGGGCTGAAAGTCTAATGATTAACGAGGCACGCCCGCCGAGGCAGGTGGTGGAATGGGGTTTCGTGCTGTATTTCAATGTGACTCCGCCCGTGACAGCACATGCGGTAACATTGAATCACCCATAGAATGGCTGAATGGCCTCCTGGTAGGTCAGTAGGGACCTACTGGGGCCATAGCTTTGGCATGATAAGGGTGATAACAATGGGATGATTTCTAGGTAGTTCTGGGTATCGAGTGCCCTGCTTTTGAAGCCCATTCCTTTTGACAGTATATTGAGGTTGAGTATCCAGCTGAACTGGTTGAAGCACTGTGCCACAGATAGAGGGGCAATAGAGGAGACAAAAGAGAGGATGGGGGTATAAGAGGTGGAAAGGAGAAGAGGAGGACAGAGGGGAGGAGATGACCTGGAAGAGGAGAGTGTGCCGGAAAGGAGGAGAGGTGAGAGTGAACGAGCAGAAGGGGAGAAAATACAGAAGAGAGGAGACCAGGGTCGGGGGTCAAGCAGAGAGGAATATAGAGAAGGGGATGGGAGAGGATGTTAGAGAAAGAGAGGAGAGGAGGAGGAGGAAAACACCTTGCTGTCTGATTAATTGTAGATTGTGCCAGATGCCCAACGGCTACAGTTGCTGCTCCAGGCACCGCAGAGAGATGAGAAGAGTGAGAAAGAGAGAGAGAGAAAGAGAGAGATAGAGAAAAAGACAGAGAAGGGGAAAGACATCTAATATTTACAAGGTTACTTGGAGGAGAGAGCGAGGGAGCGATAAGGAGCTGAATAAACAGAGAGATTGCTGGGCTTATAGGCGGAACAGAGAGCGTTAGTCCTTCCATATGTCTTTGCATGCTGGTGCTCAACAATGTGTATAATGTTTTTCTACAAAAAGAGCCTGTGCGCGCTCGCGTGTGCGTGCGTGCGTGTGTGTGTGCGCGCATTCTAGAACGTGCATGTGCGCATATGAAAGTCTCCCCGCACAGTATACAACGGCATGACAATGGCACTGTATCGTTTTGTGAATTCTAAAAAGGAAGGATTTTCCAACTAGCCCAAAAAAGTGGCAAAACTGAACAAAGTCCTTCATTATGTTTAGAAGAATTTAAAGGGTATTCAAGAGTCACATGACAAAAACAATAATATCTAACTTTTTATAGCTGTAAAAGATTCTACACAATTTTTCTACTTGTGAACTTAAAACGGTTACATCCATATGATTTAGGTTCAGGGATTATTCACGTTAGGTTCCATTGGCATAATCCATCAACAGACAAGTATCCCCCCGCTACCGTGAAACTTACCATTGCGTGAAATTACAATCTACGATAGCAAACATTGATGGATTACGTCTACCGTAATAACGATGTCTTGTAGCGTTATCATCAGCCTATAACCTCTCAATATGATCTACACGTGGTGGGGGTTATTTCTTTTTCATGTTGAGAGTTACCTGAGTAAATAACCCTTGAAGCCTGTATGAGCTGTAGCTTCGCTGTAGGCTCGATACAACATATACAGTAGGGGGGGGGGGGGGGTGTGTGTGTGTGTGTGTGTGTGCGTGCGTGCGTGCGTGCGTGCGTGCGTGCGTGCGTGCGTGCGTGCGTGCGTGCGTGCGTGCGTGCGTGCGTGCGTGCGTGCGTGCGTGCGTGCGTGCGTGCGTGAGACAGAGATGTAATTATGTCACATGATTAGACAGATTCTGTATTGTGGTTCTTGTGTTATCTCTCTTTCTCAGGGCAAACACTAAAGAACCCATTGTTTTGCAGTAATCAGTATCAGCTACTATTGTAATAGTTGTATTATCAGACTATGTGTTATATTCAGCCATTTGAGCATGTATCTGTTATGGGCATACATGGGAATTCTTGACTCATGACTCAAACCCCTTTATCACACTCAAAATACATGAAAATGCATTCTCACATACATTACATGAGAGAATATGTCATACTCTACCTGCATGAGCCATCTATTGACCCCACTTGTCTTGAACAAGTGGGTCCACATTGCCAGTTACAAACAGCAAAATGTACAGCCATCTTGCAGTCATTGTGAACAGTCAAATGTACTTTTATATGTACATGCATAAGTCATCCGTTAGCATAAATCCTGAATAATAGGCCAGGTGCATAAAGATGTCGACATCCTTGTTTGAGGCCATCGCCTGTCCGACAATGCAAGGTGTCCAAGCATCACTTTTGCATGTTTGGAATCACGTGCTGTGGGACAGGATGTGTAGGTCTAATGACTCGCCATTTTTACTCACCCAGTCCATTATGAATGTTTCTCTACTTGTACATAAGCCAACTATTACAAGGTATCCAATTCATTTCTATCCATGTTGGGTTCAATTATAGAGAAAATCCACCATGAAATTGAAGTCTTCTTATGAGTAAGTCTTTTTTTGAATAGGAATAATAACTCAAATTAATTCTACTAATGGGTGGAGTTTCAGTTTCAGTTCAGTCAGCAGGATAACTTGCACTCAAGAAAATAGACTTATTTTACTTACAAAATATGTAATGGACCCTTTGCTAAACCCCACCCCAAAAGCGATTGTCCAATGCCAGCTTAGCAACCGTTGTCAGCCTGGCATAGGTCTGGCAAACTTTCGTCACCTGCCATAGCTGTCAATGTTATTTCGCCGCACACACACATTCATTTGCAACATAATAGCAAGAATACCACGATAACGCAATGGTGACTATATGAACCAGCAACAGATTCCACGTACCCAAACCGTTGGAGGGTTCTTTTCCCAAGCTGAAATATGCACTTAAACTGCAAGGCTGCATGGCTGGCTGTGTTGTTGAACACATATACAGCTTAACGTCAGGAAAGTTACACGACTCACTCGCCCAGGTGGTGTCTATAATACTAATCACCGTAATCGTAACAAAATTCAGAATCACAGCGCTGCCTGTTTCGGATTCCGCACGTGAAAGTACATTCATTTGTTCGTCTATTTATTAACTGCTACTGTAGTCTGAAATGAATGAAAACTCCTGTTACAGTCATGGATCAACTTCAACCTGGTGTTTGCACTTTGTCTATTAACGGTCCGTACATCTATATAAACGTTCAAATTTCAAATATAAAGTGCTTACCTTATGGCCACGGATGTTACAATTATGCACGGGACTCTCAAAAGTACCCGTATATTCTGTATTGTTCAATAAAAAGCATTTTAATCCGATCGGTGGCCATTTTCTCATGGAGTTATAATGTATCAGAGTGCAATACACTTACCAACCGATAGGGTCACGCAGTTGAAAGCACATGAAGAAAATGGCCACCGATCAGATTAAAATGCTTTTTATTGAACTATACGGATGATACGGTTACTTTTGAGAGCCCGTACATAAATGCAACATCCGTGGCCATGGGATAAACACTTTATATTTGAAATATGAACGTTTCTGTAGATGTACGGGCCGTAAATGGAGAAAGTGCAAACACCAGGTTGAAGTTTATCCATGATGGTCGAGACAGACGACCGTCGTGTATCCATGGCTATTACTCCCTCTAACATTTCCCGTGTTTTTAGCTTATTGAAATAATGTCATGCACATTTTTCCAGTCAATAGCCTACTGCAGGCCTTGTTGACTAGATTTAGAAGAGATTTTGAAGCTCTTGCTGCTGAAATGATCGATTATTTTTAAGGGGAAAAGCCGTCATTTAACATGCAAGTCAATGGGTGAGAAGCAGATTGTGCCAGGCCTGGGTGTGACTAACTCGCACCACCAGTCACAGAGTGGGGTGGGTGGGGCTTAGCGAAGGGTCCATTGATAATAAAAAAAATTGGATTAGTTGTTTGAATCTTTGGCTTCGCACTCCAAAGAACACAATTGGCCACATTCGAGGGTGGGGGAGATGATCTCTGTCACTCCACTAGTGTGTCTCTCCACATGTGTTACGTCCAGGTGGAACTCCTCTCTGTCAGGTGAAAAGAATCTGCTGGAGACTTGCATCAGCTTGTCTAAACCCTCTCTAAAAACAATTATAAACAGTAGCAGCGACAAGGGACTACAGTACAAGGGAAAGTGGGAATTGGCAGAATTACTAAATTGGGAGAAAAAAGTAAAAATAAATAAATATAATAACATAATTGAGAAATAATTTAATGTAATGGTTAATTTATATTCTGAGCTGACTGGATTAAGAAACGAAAAACCCTGATATGTGTGATCGCATAACAGACCTGGGTAAAAGTTTATTTGAATATCTAGTCACTAAGGCCCACTTCTTTCAACTTGCTGGACATTTAAGTGGACTCAACAACGGGGCAGACCACATGCAAGGTGAGACAAACCAAGCACTCCTCATTGGGGATAGTTTCCCCAAGTCTCCCACAAGCTATTGACCATACTCAGTCGGCGGGGGTACGATGTAAGAGCAAAATGGCCACCATGTAAACGGTCAAACATTCAACTACAGTTGGTCCCAGGTCTGCTGCATGATGACTCATCATGACATAACTCATCATGCCATCTTTTCCCATCTTATCTCCTTCCATCTTATCTCCTACTGTATCTCCCAACTCCGCGTTCCCTCCCTCCCTTCGTCTGTCGTCCGTTGTTTTCCCTTTCCCCTGGGTGTGTGGAACGGGTCTACTACCCGTGGTGTGGTCTTTGCCCCCTGTGGCAGGTACTTCCATAGCCCAACGGACACCAAGGAGCTTCTCTACGACCCGGCATCAGTAATGAACGGCGACACGCTCAAGTTCTGCATGAAGGAGGCCTGGTGCAAATTGTCCTTCTTCGTTCTCTCCTTCATCTACTATCTCTATTGGTGAGCCTTCAGTGTGGGGGGGGGGGGGGAGCGGGGCGGGGGGTTGTTGTTATATGTATTCTAATAAAAATGTGAATGCTGTATTGGAAACAAACAATATATACATACTTTTGGATAAATATGTGAAATATCTAGCTGCATTACTCTGCGGTACCAATTTCCATGGGATAATCGGGAAGCTTCCGTGTCAATGCTTTTGTTTTGGAGAAGTTGGTTCCAACGTTAAAGCTTGTGTCAGTGCAGTAAAAATGTGAGTTGTTTTCAAAATCACATGCATCTTTCCCAACTGTAGGCTAGTATCAGTCACGCTTACTGTTACAGTGTGACAACTGGAGCTTATGTACAGTGAGGAAATGGCAAAGTGTGCATGAGATATTGAAAACTGCTTAACGGTGGATGGAGGATAAGAAGTGTCTCCAAAATTAACTGCATTAAACCATAACATGAAAACCTTTTGATTGTCTTAAGACATGCATTGATTATTACTCTGTAGGAAACAGCTGTGGGACTGGGATTTCATTTCAATAGATTAAATGCCACAAAGGCATAGTTTTAGCTGAGCTATTAAACCTCAGTGTTTCTTCATGAAATGTTGTAGACTCTTAATACTTCATTATGATTGACTAATCTAGCATAACCTACATGGTGACTCCTGCTGAGCTTGTCAGTGTGTATTTGTAATCAAAGAAAAATATGTTAAGACCACTGGTAAAACTTTGGATGATTTCAGCAAGACTGCAATGTATTTAACTTGTGTATTGTTGAACAGTGTGCCTTGCTACTTTATATTTGTAACTTCTCTAAAGCTCCCCATGTGTGCTTGCAATGTGCTCTCACCTCTATGCCTTTTATTTTTCTGCTTGGGCAGGTGCCTTTGGCGTCTACATTCTGATGCTGAGGCCAAACTTCTGCATACTATGTTGACATCATGCCATTTGGCGATGAAACCATTTGGACTTGGAGTTTTTAAGTTTAGGCAGAGTTCTAGGTTCAGGTTAGTCCAGGTGGCTCAGACAGTCGAGTGTTTTCTATTGCATCGCAAGGTTCTGGGTTCATTCCCGGACACCGCCCACTCAGTGTATGAGAAGCACAGCTTGGGTAACTAACTTAGGCTTTGACCTCTTTATTGATAATAAACATGTAAAAATACATACCATCATCAAAAGGATAAAACACAAAAAGGCCAGAGGTTTATTTCCATTGTGGTCCATTGCTCGTCATACAGTAGGCCTCTCCAGCTCAGCAATCCATCTCTCTGGTCTAGTGCCTTGTAAATTCCCTCATTGCTCAGCTGATACCGACAATAAGCCACTGGTTAGAGTAAAGGATTGGTTTAGGATAATGGTTTTGGGTAGTATTAATGTTACAGTCCAAATGGACAACTTGGAATCCACATGGTCCTCATTCCATCGGCGAGCGGGCCTCATTTTTTTGGAGTCAACGTAGTATGCAAAAGGTTGCCAATGGTGTCAGCATGTGGATGCCAAAGTCACTGACCCAAGCAGCAAAATATGCAGAGTGAGGCATGAGAACAGACTGAAGTGTAATAACCATGTTATTAATCATTATGGATTCTTGTCCCATGTGTTGTATGAATGCTACAGTGTGTGGAACCTGGACATATCCCTCTAATAGGTCTTATCAGTGGAAACACCTTAAAGGTACAATCCTTATATTTTTGCCCTTTTGAGCTATGAAATCGAGAGAGTATAGCATTGTTCTTCGCGGAAATCTGCCGCGAGCCATAATGGTCACCCACATGGTCCCAACAGTCTTTGGCCTGTTATACTGTGTATAGGCATATCATGTTGTGCCAATAGGGACTGTTGTGGCTAGTTGGCCATTGGCATTGAACTGAACTCGAAATACTTTTATTGAAACCTTATTCTTAGCTTTTTGATTACTTTGCGAGTTAGAAATAAAATGTAGCATTCCGAAATGGTTTCTTTATTCATAGATTATTATTTTTTTCCCATGATCCCACAACCCAAAAGGATTGGAACTTTAACATGGAGTTGTGCTTGTATGTGTGTGATAATGCTGTGGTATAACATATCAGCACATAAGAATTACACATTTGTAGGATAATGATAGTTGTGTAATTAGTCATTACAGTAGCTCCAACTTCGGATATGCATGGTTAATATGTTTATCACAGCAGTACCACACAGGTAGAAAAACAACATCATGAATAATGGTGATAGATATAGTCATTATTCTGTTCTGAATGTTCACTGTCAAAAGTATCCATCCAAATCATTTGATCTGGTGTTGCTTTACTTTTCTTAAAACAAGTCAAAATACAGTAAAGACGAAAAGAAGCGTATATTTCAAAAGTGTTAGTAGTGGAGTGACAAGAACAGATTTTAAAACAAGTATGGCTGGCGTAGCACAGCCAATTAGTGCACTAACCACACAAGCTCAAATACGACTCCCGTCATGCCACGCATCCTGCCTCTGCTTTAGGTTTAATTTCTGTAAATACAGCAAAAACTGTTAAAGAATTATTTAAAAAAAAAAAAAAAAAAAAAAAGCATGACAAGAAAACACTAATGCTGTCCGCACTGACAGTACAAAGACGCACCAATTATGAAATTACAAAATATTGTTTGGTTTGACTTGTCAATAAAGCAGGAACTAAAGATTAATCAATTTAACTGCATAGATTCCAACGTTCTGCTTGTGTTGTTATTCTGGTTCGGCACGCCTACTTGCAACCAAAGACACCTGCATATTACGAGTGCTTTCCATGCACCATCTCCAATACTATATTAAAATTGGCTTAAGGGAGGACCGGTCGGGCCGGTCGGCGGGCCGGCCGGCCAGCACGCAAACCTCTGACGTCGCACTCATGTAACCATGACTCAGCCATAACCATACAAGGAATTCCCAATGCAGCTACGCCCAATTATGGAGTGTGTTGTCTAACCTCAATGTGTCGTCATGGCATCAGGTGCGAAAAAATCTGTCAGCTCCTCCATATATGGGCACAAAAGGGGGCATGCCCATATATGGGAATATACTGATGACATCAGAGATTTCCATCTATGGGCATAAACGGGACAAGGACTGACAGATACAGAGATATCCATATATTTGCATATCAGTCAGATCGGCTGTGCGACGTAGGTGTGAGGGCCGCGCAGCGGTCTGAACTCTAGATGTGAGGGCCGTGTAGTGGCCCGAATCTCTAATTAAATTAAAATTCCCAAAACATATCACGCACAAGTACAGTCACCGTTTATTAGCCACTGGGCTGTCAGATTTGGATAAAAGATTGGTGCAGTAACTGGACCACTGTACAGTAGATCTCAGATTACACAAAACATGATTTTGGTAGCATTCTTAGAACATACTATATATTTTATATCTTACAATAAGAAGCTCTCTTATCTAAAAGGAGGTTAATTGGGCCAACCAAGGCTAGCTCAAAGCACAGAGAATTGTTAAATGGATGAGTAATTAATTAATAGATAATAGATAACATATAGGTAATACTGTTTGTACTCACTTTGTCAGTAGTTAACAATACAACAATCGTAAACATGATTACTCTCTTGTTATAATGGATGTTAACAACTTCACACACATTGATTTACCATTTAAACATGCAAACAATGAGCTAGCATCATTGGCTTTGTTTGGTGTTGCAGCTAAGTCGGTTTTTAACCCATCGGTCATCTTCTACTTGATCATCTTGCTTTTCCATCCCATCTCATTCCTGTGCTGCACCAGCTTATTTTGGAGTGGATGTGTTGTTTCATACACCAACAACAGCAGCAGCAGTGAGTTACAAATGTCTGTACTGCAGGGTGGACAGTCAGTTCATTTTCACATGCATCAATTCAGTGATTGATTGTAGTTTCTTAGCAATTCAGAAGAACCTCAAAATGTTAACCATGATACATCTTGTAACAGCACAATGGCCTTCTCTGACTGTATGATAAAGGCTATTGTGACTTAAATTATAACACAAATTATAAACATATTGTATATTAAATTAATAACATCGTGAAATGAATTCATATTTGCATATTTGAATTGTTGTGTTGGAAATGAATTGTCTAAAAGCCTGACCCATGGGTTTTCCTGATTTGTGATACTGTCTCCCACTTGGCACTGTTTCCCCAAACCAGAATTCTTCCCCAGCATCAAATCAAGCACCTCAACTCTTAACCCCAAGACCTTTTGTTCCTGTGTCAGAAAATAAACGTTGCACGTCTAGATTGATGCATAATATGGCTTTGCACACACATGGCTGCATATACAGTACACACACAGCTATTCTGTACTGTCGCATATGTGTGCGAAAAACACACACAACTCCATGCCAGTGATTTTCTGTGTCTCCTTCACACCTGGGTGATGGGCAATTTAGAATCCCTTTGGCTGCTCAGCCGAGCTCGTCTTGCGCAGATGATCTGGTGGAATTGCTCTATAACTCTTCATTTAGTCCATCTGCCCATGGCAGGGAAACCAAGGCAAGCCAAAGCCAAAGAGCCTTCAATAGACCTGGGCAGAAAAATCAATTTAAATATGTTTTCAAATATTTTCACTTGTCGAGGTGGCCTGTCCCACTATTATCTTCTGCATTTGTATCATTTGCTGACAATTTGCTTTACGATCGCTATATTGCAGTCCATTAAGTTGCATATTAGCCTATGGGATGTAATGTTAGTGCATAAATAATAATACTTCGTTCATACTGTACTTAATCAAAAGCCCACAGATGGATAATGTGCTTACACCACCACTATCCAAATAACAGTTTAATAGGCAAAAATGTTTAATAACATCATCTGCTTTATTTGCTTTCGTCGATGCGCTAAAGGTTAGTGAATGGAATAACTACTTGTTCTTTGATCTCAGAGCACAGAAGCAACAGATAGCAATGATGGACAATATTTGGACTTAAATCTTGCCTACATACTGCAGCTGTACAACCCAAGATTCTACCATGTTCAACACTGCTTTATTATCTTGCCCAGGCCTAATAAATACAGAGATTTCTAATGACCCTAAACCCCAGGTGAGGTCTTACACCTAGTTTATACTTAGTTATACTGAAACTAGCTGATAAACAAGATAGTAGCCTTGCGCAGTGGGAGACTCACCTGAATATAAATCAGTCTTTAGGTTTCTCTCCTTTCACAGCTAGATGATGATGTTGGTCGTGAAGCCCTGCCTGAGAATTGGAGTTTCCCTCAGCACCTGACCTTAAATCCTCTGACCTCTTCTTTATCTCCTTTTTCCTGAACCTCATGTGTCATTGTAATGGAGTTTGATGTGAATGACGTGTTTCTGTCTCTCTCTGTTTTTATATTTGTGATTTGTGATCTACCTCCCACTGAGATAAATTAGGTGAAGCTGAAGTGATTGACCATTGGTCTGACCAAGGTTCTACCTCTATTGTCTTCACTGACACAACACAACACTGGCTCAGATCAATTAAAGGGATAGTTCACCCCCCAAAAGGACTTTTTTTCTCTATCAATTAGTCACCCCATAGAGACTTGAATTCATGGATTCTTTTTTGTTTTTGTCGCATTCCTAAGCCAATAATTTGATCCATGAATTCAAGTCTCCATGGGGTGACTAATCGATAGATTGGGTGAACTTGTTTGGGTGAACTATCCCTTTAACACTTCAGGTTAAAGACAGCGCCACCTGTTCCCAGTGCATCTAGTAAGCAGCCTTGTGAACTGTAGTGGATGAACGTACAATCTATTGCTGTCTTTACCTTTTGTCGTATCATGTTCTTCCCTGGCATGAAAGAACTGTCCCATGTCCTCACAAAGTACACACACACACACGAACGCACCCACACACCCAGACTCACATGTGTACTGTACACACAGACACAGAGACGTGCACACACACGTCATATCCCACTTTCGTTTATCACCAATTAAGTATTAAAACCTTTCAGTTGATGGGAAATCAAAGACCTGGGTCCTGCAGCCTCGCCCTTCCAATTACAATGGCAAGGTTAGCCTCGGCTCATTAGCCAGACGCTTAAAGCTAATGGATCAGGAAACGAGCAGCATCTGTCACACAACAAGAGAGATCAGTGCAGAACATTTATGGCAAGCAGGGGGGCAATTTAAAGTGGTTGAGAAGGGACAGCTCCACCCTAGTTAGCAGAAATTATGACATGTCTACCAGTAACTTAGAGGGACATTAGAGACAGTATTTTTTACTGAAACATGGCAGGATTTATTTAGAAAACAACTTTCAGTCAAGCATATGTGACAAGTAGAAGCTGCTGAATTTCTTACCTCATAACATATCTCCCAAATTGTCTCTTGCATCATGTAGCTCATTGAAAACCTCTGCCCTAAGAACAGGTAAATGGATACATTCCTGAGGGACAATACCATTAGGTTGCCCAAAAACTACTGTAAATTACAGACTAATCAAGCGAAAGTCTCTCTTCATACACTAATAAAGTCAAAACTCCAGGTTGGCACAGCAAACATATGACTGTTAAGTGCCATTCGTTAAAAGTGACTGTACATAGCTTGTGCAGGGAATTCGAATGTATTTCACATCATCACACATTATTATGCAAGACTGCACGGTCCACAAGGTTGGACCGTGCAAAATTGGATCCTGTCTCAAATCAAAGCATCTTTATACTGTCAAAAATGTATTGTCAACCAATTCAAATTCCCTGTACCTTTCACATGGCCCGGTTGGCGTGTGACAGGTCAGAACAGAATTCTCTATAGTGCGTACCAAAAAAATCATGAAGGGGCGTCAACAAGTGTCATTTTGTAGCGCGGACGTCTTGGTGGGGTATAAACAGGTTGACTTAGCATTACCCCCCCACAAGTATGTCTGCAGCTACTATGCCACGCCCCCCCCCCCGTGGTGACGACACGTTGGCAAGTACTATACCAGTCGTGCCATGAGACAAGCCTGTGTGCCTTGGGATTTTGTGACAACCACACATTATTATTGTGTGTACCAGTAAAATAGCAGTATTTTATATGAAATGTAATGACTACGTTTTTTTTGCTAAGAGAGACAAAAACAAATATCAAAGGATGAAGTTATAGATAGTTTAATAGATATTTGCATTTTATTCAGTGTAAGGAATCTACACTATTAACTCATTCAGTGCCCAGCTTATTTATGGAATTTTGGCTCTGAGTGCCACAGCCAAAATTCATTGTAAAAAAAAGTGCTTAGGAGCCGAGATACAGCCTTTTTCAGTAAGAAGTTAAACAAAGAGTGAATGGAGCAGCAAATCTTCAAATCATCATATCTTGGGTTCTGAACATGTTTTTTTTACGTTTTAGACGTCCAGTGGCACTCGGGGCTTATATACCACTGGACGTTTTAGACGTCCTGTGGCACTGAATGAGTTGATAATGTGTCTTATAATGCCATAAATAGTACAGTATATACTTATATTTTTATGGCAGCTACTGTACACAGTATGTTCTTTACGCTGCAGCTTTATCATTCAACTGGCCTTGACTGCGTTTGGCGATCCCTCTGTAATGAAAATTGGACAATATTGCAATAATAATGTAAAAACATTGGCTCGTCTCCCTCTTCGCTGTTCCTGCAGTTCCCACAACAAGCTTATAATTTAGCATACGCTTAGCTAATGTCTTATTATGTAGTGTGAAATGAATGTGCTGTTATTTAAAGGGTTACTGAAAGATGCACTAATGATGCATCTGGCCCTGAGGAATCTAGATGGATGGAAGGGAGATTAGTCCCAGAGGGACGATCATCACTTCGTTAATACACCCTCTCTCTTCTCCCTCTCTTTTACTCTCTCATGTTCACACTGTCATAGTATGTTCTATCTATCTATCTATCTATCTATCTATCTCTCTAGCTCTCTAGCTCTCTAGCTCTCTAGCTCTCTAGCTCTCTTGCTAGCTTGCTAGCTATTTTTTCTGAATTTGTGGAATAGGCTATATGGCATTTTTAAATCATGGGTTTTCTTACAGGAATCTACAGAGATGTGTTGCATGGCTTTTTCCACGCGCATCCATTGCATTACATGGTGGCTTTATGATAATCATTTTGCATTCAATCACTGCTTTCCCACAGTAGGGACAATGGCCTCTGCAGGTCTGTATACTGAGTGTTAATGACTTTTCCGAAAAACAGCATACACATGCCAGGAAGGATTTCTTATTTTTTTTTTTACCACATTTTTTGGGCTGTAAAACCCCACAATGTTATGAAAAATCATGGGAAAGTCGAGGAAAAGCCAATCAAATTTCTGTCCCTGGGTAACCACTGGTACTTTTATTTATTTAATCATTTTAATTAGAAAAACATGTCACATTATTGAAGAAAAACTATTTTTGATTTTCCTTCAGCAACCATAAATGCAATATATAGCCGTTTTCATTTAGTGGGTCACAGTGGAACCTGGCTTTGTTTGGCATCTCTCTAAATAATATGAGACTTGAACCCGGTTTCCTATGCAAGTGCTGAAACCTTTACCAATGAGCTAGCCTGCCTGCTTGCTCAGGGGAGAAATTGAGTCTTGACCATCAGGTCAAACTATGTGTCAGATCCTGTGTCACAATTGTATAATTTATATTATATTAACATACTCTACCATACAGATTGGACAAAATTACCAACTTTGATATTAACATCTAATGCTAACAAAATGAAGTCTCCAAAGTAAAGACAATCCAGTATGTTAGTCTGTGTGTTCATTTAAATGAAGAAAAGAGAATGCTTTGAATTGGATTGTGCCTAGACATCTTCAGGTTCTTTTGTAACCTACTTAATTTGTACGTTTTTATATCTAGCCCAGTTCTTCAAAGGGACAGAAATGTAAAAACATTTGGTATTAGCTAACTGAGATGAATAGAGAATATTTTATTTCTAATTCCCCTCACAGTGTTTTGCTTAGGTAGCTCTCCAGAAAGGAAAAATATGTCCTTTTGCAAATGAAAAGGCCTGTATGAACAAATAGTTCAAATTGTCAATTAAAGAGATTCCATTAAAACTGGGATGAAGGCAGACAGAAGAAACATGGACAAACTAACCACAGACCAATCAAACACTAGACCACCCAATCCTCTCTCTGTCTCTCTGTTTCTGTCTCTCTGTCTCTCTCTGTGTCTGTCTGTCTGTCTGTCTGTCTGTCTGTCTGTCTGTCTGTCTGTCTGTCTGTCTGTCTGTCTCTCTGTCTCTCTTCTCTCCTCTCTCTCTCTCTCTCTCTCTCTCTCTCTCTCTCTCTCTCTCTCTCTCTCTCTCTCTCACACGCACACACAAATAGAAAACATTCAATTTTTAAGGCCGCACCAATGCAACTAGTCACAACTCCTTTAAACAAAACAGTTTTAAGGCCAGTCCACACCAATGTAACTCCTTGCAACTGCCATTGGGGATAATGGTTGCAAGGCGTTGTAAGGAGTTGCATTGGTGTGGACTGGCCTTTAGATGCTACATTACGTTCAAACGGTTGTTTCAAATGTGTTGTCTTTGTCACCATCTGTTTTTCCGAATCACATCAACTGTCGACTGAGTTCCTGTTTCTTGCTGCACTCTTCTTCTTCTCTTTCAGTATGATCTACTCCTTCTCCTTGGTTACCTCATAACAGCTGAACTGTCAGCCAAACCAGAGAGACATTAAACCTCTGGACACACTGTACCACAGACTGTCGTCGCCTGTTCCGGAATTTTGAAGGTTGGGTGCGCAACACAAACAGAGACATCAAGAACAACTATTTTGCTGTGAAGCCAAACCAAACCGAGCCCTTTGTCGGACCCTTTGACGGTCACAGCTTCTGTTCTGTGACACCCCCCGCCCCCCATTCATGGACGTGTGTTTCAAAACATGAAGGCTCCACCTCTCACCCCAGTACCCATTTTTTCCACTGTCCCCAAAATGTACTGTACATAAAGACTAGATACTACCGCTGTTTACAGTCCGACTGGGTCGTATGACCACAGAATCAAGTCAATCACTGCCTGGCCAATGTTTGTATCACACACACGCACACACACACACACACACACACACACACACACACACACACACATTGACCCACATGCGCACACATACTGTATATCTGACAGCCTCCATCCTTTTTCTGGATTCACGGCAGTGCATACAGTAACAGTTGTACAGTAGTGATGCCGGTACCCCTCACCTAAAGCCTAATTTATGCTTCAGTGAAAAAGCGTGGCGCGGCGCACCACTCAAGCATCATGACGCATTTTCAACGGGGGAAAAAAAGAGTTGAAAATGAAAAATGTGTCGTATGTGACGAGCGGTGCGGCGCGTGACACTTTTTTCCACCGAAGTATGGATTAGCCCTAATGGGTGCGGCTAGCACCAGTAGCATTTGCACAGCGTTTGTCTCAGGCACAGAAAAGCATGGTAACAAGCACAGTCCAGCCCCGGCCTGGCCCGGCCCAGCCCAGCCCCACAGCTCGACGCGGACAGGACCAGTTTCTCAGCCATTCCTCCATCAAGGTCTCACCAACCGTAGCTTCACTGGTGAACCAGAAAACAGGGACAGATGGATGAACGGATGGATGGATGGATGGATGGGTGGGTGGGTGATGGAAGGATGACCAGATCACATTGTACAGAGGAGGGGAGGGGGGAACTGCTCTGAGAGAGAACACACAGGGTCAGTGAATGTTTTCTGTATTTTTAACTTGGACGGCACGAACGAACCCACGGCCTGTGTGTTTTCTTTACATAAACATGTATGTGAATGGCTTTTGTGAAGTGTGCATTTTGGTGTATTCTTAAAACGAACAGGCATTTTTAACTGAACTGTGTTCTATGGAAGCAGCATTCTATACATCAGATGACTTTGAACCACTCGTGTTTGTCCTGGTGTCGTTCTATAGTGGAAATAACTTTTCTAATGATACAAAATTATACTACGAAAAAAAAAGGAAAACTTGTCGAAGCGTTTTATAGTAGAAGAGAGCACAAATTCTTTGCACAAATAGTATCTATGATCTTGCACACATATTTGCAATATCCTGGCTATGTTAAAGATACTTCTCTACGTTAGTCTTAGCCAAAACGGGTGATGGTCTTCCAACGTATCAAGGAACTCTCCGGCCCTTGCTTTCAAATGGGGAAACAATGTGAACTTCTGTTTCTGCTGCGGACCAAAATTTATCATTAACTCGTTACTTCGGTATTAGAAAATAATGTATTCACTATTGAAAGACATGAGGTATTGCAAGCTTTCCTCCATGCTCTATATCCTTATTGAATTTTTTTCCCCCAGATGTATTCAACATGCATTACCAACAAATTATTGCTGTTGGACAGAAATCTCCATATTTTAAGTTTTTATGTTTTTCTTTTTTTTATGTAGGTCATATACAAGAATTCACACAAAAGTAGTGAAATGTACAGATCTACAAGCTCACAACGCGTTCTCTTTCCATTTCCTGAAAAGTAATGTTTTTGGACATACAAGGTTTCCACCAAACAGTGACGAAATTTAAATATTACAAGATCTTATGAGAGTGATGCTGATCCCCCCCTCTCTCTCTCTCTCTTTCTCTCTTTCTCTCTCTCTCTCTCTGTAAACCTGCTTTCAGTTTTTTGTTTCTTTTGTTTTTCTTTTGTTGAATCCAGGCTCGTTATTCTGACTACTGTATACTGTAAGTCTGTCACCATCTTTCCAGTATCTCTCATTAGCTACAGTAAGAATTATTCAAGGACCAGACATGAATGCCCAACACTTTTCTGATTTATCTTATTCAAATGAAAGAGTTTTATACCCTTACTGTGTACGTGACCACCCGAAGTGAATTTAGAGCTCATTGTATATGAAATAAAGTTTAACTATTTTAAAAAGGGACAACTTGGATGTTTATTTTGCAACGCTGCATTTGCATAATTATGTGACATCAATTATGTTTTTATTTATGTATATTTATCTCTGGATGTAGATTATGTTTTCACCCCTGTGTGTGTGTGTGTGTGTGTGTGTGTGTGTGTGTGTGTGTGTGTGTGTGTGTGTGTGTGTGTGTGTGTGTGTGTGTGTGTGTGTGTGTGTGTGTGTGTGTGTGTGTGTGTGTGTGTGTGTGTGTGTGTGTGTGTGTGTCCGCGGAGATAATCTCGGTGTGAGTGTGTCTGAGAGTGTGACAGTGACAGATTGGTGACAGCCTGTCTTCCCAGTGTCCATATTGGAGCCCCCCAACTCCCTGCTGGTACAGTCTATGTGTGAATGTGTACATGTACTGTACAGTTAAACATACAGGCTGAACACACACATAATATGGACAATGTCTCTCTATGTACGGTATGTGTGTGTTCCGCCTGTATGGCTGAGTATGTCTCTCTCTGTTAACGTACTGTATGTGTGTGTGGGGGGAGGTTTCTGATGTGCATGCGCTTGAATAAGAGAGTGTGTGTGTGTGTGTGTGTGTGTGTGCATGCACGTGTGTGCATGTGTGAGTGCATGTACAGGGATTCTGAGTGTTTTCTCATGTATGTCTTGCACATGTACACTACTGAGCGTGCGCGCGCATGTGTGTGACAGATTGGTGACAGCCTGTCTTCCCAGCGTCCACCTTGGTGCACTCCACATCCCTGTGACATATTTCCAGTCTGTGTGTGTGCGTGTGCGTGTGCGTGTGTGTGTGTGTGTGCGTGCGTGTGTGCGTGTGTGCACTGTCCCAGATACATCATCTTCATCTGTTTCTCTCTCTCTCTCTCCTAAATCTTCTGCCAGCATCTCCTGTAGCTCAACCCCTGTTTAAGCTTTTGAAATGACATTGAGCTCTTGTCCTACAGCTCTGGCACACTGTGTGCATGTGCACGCTGCTGGAACCTCGGGCTTCAACCACGCACAACTGTTGTTCCTGGAATTGTTCTGAGCCACGGATCCCATCAGATTCCGATGCGAGCAATAAGGCTCACTGAAGCATACTGCTGCTCTTTTCAATGTGGAGCCCCATGCAGAAACTCTGGGGCCTGTGACCTATTTTGATATCCAAAGCCATAGCTCGCTTTTAAAAGCTAATTGTATTGCATTACAACTGTGTCTACCCTGAAGGACAAAGAAAGACAAGTAGAATTGTGCAGAACAAAAGCTTTCAACGTCTGAACATACTGTGTTAAACTCTAAAATAGGGCACTATTGTTGGCGGAGAACAAACGCAGAGTGTCGGCTAGAATTGTCGATAGCATTTTCAAACACACTTCTGTTCCACTCTAACCTTAAGCACCCTACTATGCTTTGTCGACTGGTGTCCCACAGGGGTCTATGCTAGGCCCTCTATTTCTTTACCCTCTAATCCGCTGGTTCTCAAAGTGAGGTCCAGGGACTATGGGTTCCTTTAGGACAGTGGTTTTCAACCTTTTTCATATCAAGGTCCATTATCTATTCGGCATTTGAACCACCGTTTGATGAGATTTAGCCACTCAGACCCAAGACTTAGAATATTTTGTTATCGTTGGATAGGATTTTGTTCATAATTCCATGCTGTATTGATGTTGGTACCATAGCATAGGAGAGATGACAGGCAAACATTGGTCAAAATAGCGATTCTTCTACATTCTCTAATTGCGTAGACTTATTGTAAATTAAGTAAGCAGATGTTTAACAATAATTTAACCTTTGAGAGCGTAAAATGAAACCAAATGGACCGGTAAGGCTTGGTTTCACGCTTGGTTACGCTCTCATGTTCTCAAGCTCTCAAAATCTTTACGTGCTCAAGATCTACCCAATAAGGGTCCATTTGGTTACCAACTCTCCATCATTTAGCTGGGGACCACCTGGAATCCCGGGACCACTGGTTGAGAACCACTGCTTTAGGGGGTTCTAAATGGACCCTTACGAGTCTGTAACTCCGACAGTATACAGTCCATTTGGTTCCATTTGTGTACTGTCAGAGTTTGAAATGTAAAAGTTTGAGAACCACTGCTCTAGTTGATACCAAATCTCTTCGCCAAAGATAGGCTATATGTACGAGCTCACAACGTGCCACATCGTGAGCTTATACAGTAGATGAATCTTTGCCCCAGAATAGGACTAGGATTCCTGCGGTTAACCAACTTACTAACTAACTAAACAAACTTATTTTTAACTACCCCAGATTGCTTGCTTGTATCTGGGCTGCTATCTGCTCTGTCCGTCCCTAGTGGCTGCGACGGTGAACACTCTTCAAACTAATGAACACACAAGTCAACAACAGCAGCCTGCTAGCCCCCCGAATGGTGAACAACACAGCCATGGATGGATTAAACGTGATTGACGGAAGAACTAGCTCTCTGGATGCTTTGTTTCGTGCCATTAGTTCTCCCGAACAAACAGTGGGCTCAGAGCCAGTCCTTTCTTCTGGCATTGGCACCCGAAAAACAAACTCCAATCCAACATGGGGGGACCTAGACTTAATAACACGCAGAGTCTTCTTCTTATCTTCCTCCGAGTCTCCTGTTTTTTCCACTGACTCAGCCACTTTGTCCCCCGAACGCCTCTCTCAAGTCTAATGCAATCAGAGTGCTTTCCAGGGGACGTGGGTTCCCTTATCGTCACGCTTCTTTTCCTCCCCTATTTTTGTTATTTATTTATTTTTTGCTTTCACTGTGTGTCTTTCACCTCCCTTCACCCCCCCTCACTTCTGATCCCTTTATCCCCTCTGCAGACAGACACCGAAAGGGGAGATAGTGGGGGAGAGAGAGAGAGAGAGAGAGAGAGACGGAGAGAGGGAGGAGCAGAGAGACAGAGACGAGGACAGACTTAAGGAGGGGGGAGAGCGAGAATAAAGAGGCAGCTAAGCATTATGGGGCCTGACAAGTGTGTCTGTAGCCTCCTGCCAGGGTGGATGGGCAGCCTGTCAGCATCATGGGTGCTTCAGATGGCCATCCTGTCAGACCACATTACCCACCAGACTGCCAGAGAGAGAGACAGAGAGAGAGAGACAGAGAGAGAGAGCTTCACCTGCCCTTCTGGCCCCTTATATCGTCATCTTCCGTTTCTCTGTCTCCCCACCACCACCCACCTTCTCTTTCTCCAGGTTCCAACTGTCTGTCCCTGTCTGACCACATCATTAATTCCATAATTCACCCTTTTCTACCCACTCCGTCGCTTTCTCACTTCCTGGAGTGAGTGAGTCTGTCTGTCTGTCTGTCTGTCTCTCTCTGTGGTTCTTCTAGTCCTGAAGCTGAACACATGGGACTGCTGCCAGAAGGGGTATATACTGTAGTATCATAACATGATGACTTCAAATTAAATATAACACAAAGTTGAAATAAAGTCAAGTGATTTCTGTCTGTGGAGGGTCTCCCACGGGCGCCACTTCCTACCACAGATTTCAATGGAGGTTTTGCATTGCGTTTTGTATAAATTACTGTAAGAAAATAAGCCCTGTAGCAAACAAAGGCTTATGGTATTAACATGTTTTGTTCAACAAGATAATCTTGTTCCACCTCCTTTCTATGATTTTTGAACCGCACAAGCAGCCAGAAAGGTGCAGTGCAGATCTCCACAAGGAGAACCTGAAATGATTTTGTGTCAGGGACCCCCCCATATACAATATCGGGTCAATTAGACAATGCAATTGTGTTGTTAAATTGTTCCAAAAAATATTCCAAATAGTTCACATTGTTTCAAGATACATTTTTGAAATGAGCAGATCCACAAGCTCATGACTCCTCCTCACAATGCGACGCGTCGTGAGCTTGTAGATTGGCTATTTTCAATGACCGATGTGGCTACAGATACACTGATTTTGATTCCTGTACAATAAACTCCACTACGCACTCCACAACAAAAAACACAATCACAGTGTCATTACAGTGTATCTCGACCTATACTAAGGCAAAAACACACAATCACAGTGTCACTATAGGAATACTCTGATATCATTACAGTGTCAAAAGTGTTACTCATAGTAGCTCCCTGGACATACAGTAAAGCAAGGGGACACATGCCTGGGAAGGTGTTTCTATGTTAACGAGGATACGTGGTGACACAATGCAGCCATGTCGCTAGAGAGCCAAGTGACTTTCACTTCGCTCCATATCAAAAATATTGTACTTTTGACTGCGCTACATTTCTAGGAAGGGACTCTTGGGACCAAAACGTACAATAATATAACATATTTTTGTAATATTATTATGAATTAACCACTTGAGCCATATTTCAAATATAGTGAAAATAGCCGATCTACAAGCTCACAACGCATCGTGGTGTTTGTAGATATTTTCCAAAATGTTTGAACATTAATGAAAAAAGAATCTTTCTTAAATTTGTGGGGAAATGTTCAGAATGTCAATACAGCAATGCACTTTGTAACTTGTACTTTTGAATACTTGAGTATTCACTATATACCTTGTCTGCCACTGCTCCCTTCCTACACGCTGTACGTTGTTGCTGGAGGTGCAGCTGCCAAGGGCTCTATGCATCGCTACCACTGATGCCCACAAGCTATGTGGCACTGAATGGATGGATGTGGGCAGGTTATGCAGCCAGCTGTGCTGTCCCCATATAGATATGTATAAGCAATTGTAAACCTGCACGAACTATACACACGTGTGCGCACAAACACACGGCACACAGACTTTATATGTAAACATGGGAATAACACAATGTATTAGTAGGACATGAACATAAACACACACACACACACACACACACACACACACACACACACACACACACACACACACACACACACACACACACACGTGGCTGCACAAACAGGAACCCACGCGTACACACGGACACAAGGAGGACAAGCTATGCACACAGAGAATGAAAGCTATCTTGGCTTTCAGTTCACACTCGCAGATTCAAAGCCAATTGACTACATATGACATACACCCACACGCACACATCGGCAAACAATGGTTCGTTTCATATTGTGAGCCTCATGTGTTCTGAGTCACCAAGCCGTGCACGGTCGGTCAGATAGAGGTTTATATTAATCTGGAATCAGTGTTTTTCCCTCTCTCTCCACAGACCATACGTCCTGTTCAGATGATACTACTTTATTTTATTACTGTATATCAGGGGTTTCCAAAGGATTTCAGCTAGAGACAGGACGCAAAACAGGAATTTGGTGTCTACCGGGACCCATTTAATGTACAAAAATACATAATGAATGAATCACTTAAAGTTGTACAATGCAGAATCCCAAATAACGATTTTTAGCAACCTCTGCTGGTCACTACCGTCACTGCATACAATTTCCGTAATCCTCGATTACCCAGAATTCCATTCGTTTTCACCGGAAGCCGGAAGCGTTTCAAAAAGCGATCTTTTAATTGTTTTATACTATCTACGGATCGTTTCTCTTAGCCAGTGGAGCATTAGTTACCATGAGCTGTGCTTTCTTTTTCTGTTCTTTTTCGATCTTCTAATCCTACATTCTCTTAACATCAGCGTGAGGTTCCTTTTTGCTATTACCGCGGTAGTTCCTGGCCAAACAGGAAACCGTTGCGGTAGTTCCTGGGGAGTCGGCCACGACGTCATGACGTTGGCCAGGAACGTCATTTTCCCGGGAAAGTCCCCCCCTTCACCGTTCAATAGAAAATATATAAATAAAAGGCTTCCGGGGGTGAAATTCATGGAGTGGGTGTTGTGAAACTTTTGCCACTGACAAAAGATATACAATTTAACTTTAGTTTTGTTGAAAACGTTACCTAGTATTACTTTAAGGCCTAAGTGATTCATTCATTATGTATTTTTGTAGGGCTTAATTCTTAAGTCCTAATAAAAATGGCAGATCTACCTGCTCACAATTCATTGCGACGTGATGTGAGCTTGCACTGTAGATCTGCTCTTTGCTCGTTTTTTGGGGGGAAAAGTAACTAGTTATAGTTACTAGTTAATCCTCTGAAGTTGTCGATTATTTTCACATAAAGTAACGAGAGTAACGCACCCATTTCAATTTCAGTAACTGTTCGGCTTTATTGAATTGGAAAGAGTAATTTGTTACGTTACTAAAAAACACATTACTTTGTGACGTGTTAATCCCAACTCTGCTCATGACCCATAAAACGGATCTGTGACAATGGGTATTGGGTAACAATGGGCACGGAAATATTGTACAATTGTGTGCTGTTATAAGTACAGCCGCTGTGGAGCTGCTCCTTATCTATTCCTTAAATGTACTGCAGCCATGCTGATCTCCTGCTATACAGTATGTGAATCTTAAATAGTAATTTGATATTGTGGATTCAAATTAACACATTGATTGCCAGAGTTATTTCAGATTTTTTTGCAGTTTATTGCCAGAGATTTTTCATTGAAAATAAAAAAAGTACTCAGGAGCTGAGATACAAAATTTTTAAGTTTTAAGTTAACAAGGAAGTGGATAGGAGTCTAGATCTTCGACTAATCATATCTCCTTGGTCTTTGGGTCAAAAAAAAATTGAAAAAATTGAAAAAATTGAAAAAAAATGTTTTTCTTAAAAACGAGTTAACTCGAGCTTGGCAATCAATGCTTTGAAAGTGTGTGTTTGTCTACCCCCTTCGCTTCACTGGCTTCCAGGTAATGTCCACACCCATTTCAAAACAGGGGTGAGGGCCTACAATGGCCTACTACTATCAAGGGTATGATGGGCTTCAGGACATGATCCACTCCTACGCCCCTTCCTCCACACTAAAGCTGGACTCACACTACAAGATAATCGGGGTGATTTGGGGTCAGAAACAACCCTCCCGAGTAGCTGCAAGCAATTTAGATGCTACAATGCTATCTGGCATCTAAGTTGCAATACCAACCCTTTGACAGCCCATTCACTGAAACCGAAAAGTCTGATTGTGTTAAAGATGTATGGAAAGATTGGATTATCCTCTTTGAATCTGTCAATTGTTTGTTTAAAAAAATCCACCGTAGACATGTTAGGCCTATGAGCTACTTTCTGTCAATAAATTCCGTGCATGGCAGGTAATCAAGTGTTTGAGTTTGGAAGCACTCGTTTTCAATGACGCAACGTCCTGCTGCCTCGAACACTTAGAAAAATAATCACCTGCACAGAATTTATTGACAGAGTAGTAGGTCCTAACATGTCTACAGTGGATTTTTATGAAACAAAGCATTTGTTCATTGAAACCCAAGCTTTCCGTACAGCTGCAATCTTGGTGAGTTTAACATTGTTTAATACAATCAGCAAGGACTTTTCGGTTCAATGAATGGGCTGTCAAGGGTTGGTATTGCAACTTAGATGCCATGATGCATATAGATGCATTATAGCATGGGGGGGGGTGGGGCAAGAACACTATAATGTGTCTTCTCAGACCTATCACAACCGCTCGTCACCACTGCACGTTTAACCGGCTTCGTTTGTGTTTACATCCAGTCAGTGGCGTAAAGTAACTAAGTACATTTACTCAAGTACTGTACTTAAGTACAATTTTGAGGTACTTTTACTTTACTGGAGTATTTCCAATTGTCTATACTTTTACTTCTACTCCACTACATCTCAGAGACAAATTTTTTACTTTTACTCCACTACAATTATTTAGTAACTTTAGTTACTAGTAGTTACTTTGCAGATATAAATTATTATATTATAAAACATACATTAACCACTTTAGCCCTATTTTATACCTGGGCTATTTGAAAATAGACGATCTACAAGCTCACAACGCGTCGCATCGCGACACGTGAGCTTGTAGATCTGCTATTCTCAAACATACTTTTGGTACTTTAAGTACATTTTGATACCAATATTTTTGTACTTTTACTCAAGTACATTTTTAATTTGGGACTTTTACTTGTAACAGAGTACTTCTACATTGCAGTATTGATACTTTTACTTAAGTAAAACATTTGAGTACTTTTTCCACCACTGCATCCAGTCAGCTGCTGCTACTGCTTTCGCATGCGATCACGTGAGATAAAATGACGCAAGGTGCTACGTTTGAGCAACCCAGAGAATCTTAATAAAATCCTGTAGTGTGTGATGCCACTTTTTTTTAAATCTTGTAGTGTGTGCATGTTTAAGATAATCCTATAAGAGAATCTTATAAGATTATCCTGTAGTGTTTGATGCTGCCAGATTTCCAAATCGTTCCAAATCCCGTAGTGTGAGTCCAGCTTAACACAGGACGTCTGTCCCTCCCTTTCCCTATATGGCACCCTGGCAATGCTCCAAGCATCCTAGTCTCTTCTCCCTCCTCCCTCCTGGATCCCAAGCTGTGGAATGACCCCCCGTCACCCCCTCCCCAGTTAGGACAGCAGATTTAATCCAAATTTGCGCTACAGTCTGTAAACTCTACCTTCAGCAGTCCTTATTTTATTTTTTTATTTTTTACAGATCCATCATCCTAGGTAGTTATATGTACTGTATGTTGGCATAGACCGTAAAAAAATATGGACAACGTCACGCCATTGGTTTCTATAGAATGAAGCCTATTTTTCAGCGATTTCAAATACGCCATCTTTCACCGTCTCTTGCTGCTTGCTGGACATCAAACACAGGACTACAGACTACAATACACTAACACTTGTGGCAGCGTGTCAATCTACCCACCCAAGATGGTGGCGAAAGTGGGCTGAGTTAACGGCGTCTCGACCCTGTGACGTCGCTATGCCCGGCCCCTATATCCGATCCGAAATGCATCCGGAAATTTATGCTAATGGCATTAGCGAGAGCGGGTCTTCACTCGGTAGAACCATAGAGTTATAATATATCTAGAGGGCGGATTGCCCCGCCCCTAGCTATTCATTTCTATGAAAGTTGCTCAGTGGCGTTTGAAGCACCCGGAAGACTGCCGGAAGTTAAAAGTGGTCTACACTCTGATTGGGTCTGTCTTCCGGAAGTACTGAATATTGAGTCGAAAAGGCGTGTCCATAGAGTTCTGAGCAGGCGCACAAACGAAAATATTTTATTAAATGCGGAAGTGTTGCATTCTCAGATTGACCACCAGGTGACGGCCGCTTCAATGTTCTACCGCGGCTCTGGGGGCCTGGGTAGAACCAGTAGAAACCGTAGAAACATACCCTACTTTATCATTAATTTTATTTTATTATTTAATTAATGGGACCATAATTTACGAAACGCATATCATGATGATTTAAAAAAAACATTAAACTAGCGATTGAAAACATAAAGTGTTTATGAAAAGGTTTACTAAGGTAATAAAATCAAGTGTAAAGTTCGCACAAAAGCTCATTGACTCATTGACTCATAATATTGAGATTATAATGTATTGCAAACAGTAAACGGTGAAATAGCGACATCTGCTGGGCCATTAATTGGAACAGCAGGCTGAACGAGAACCCGGAAGTGAGTGAGTGCCCCTTGAATGTGTTGGTTACTTGCTCATGTTATGTTACTTGACCACAAATGGTGTGTGTGTGTGTGTGTGTGTGTGTGTGTGTGTGTGTGTGTGTGTGTGTGTGTGTGTGTGTGTGTGTGTGTGTGTGTGTGTGTGTGTGTGTGTGTGTGTGTGTGTGTGTGTGCGTGCGTGCGTGCGTGCGTGCGTGCGTGCGTGCGTGCGTGCGTGTGTGTGTTGTATGTAATTGTGTTTGCGTGTGTATGTTGTGTGGTGTGCATCAAGTGTATCTAAATCCTCAATAGATTGGTTAGAAATGGATGCTGGGATCTCAGTGTGTGTGTGTGTGTGTCTACATCCTGTGGATGGATGACAGATTCGGAACTCAGTGTCTGTGTATATGCACGTGCGTGCATGTTTTTCGTGTGTGTGTGTGTGTGTGGGCGCGTACGTGCATGCGTGTGTGCTGCATGCTGTGGATGGGTGAGGCATGGATCCTGTGCACTCAGTTGGAGTGCTAATTACTGGAGATGTGCTCCTCTCCTTGATGCTACGTTGACCTTCAACAATGCTGCATTAACCACGAGGCAGGCACATGCACACACACACACACACACACACACACACACACACACACACACACACACACACACACACACACACACACACACACACACACACACACACACACACACACGAACACGAACAACATGCAACATGCACACACAGTCTCTCTCATCATCTCTACCTTTTGAGTTCTTTCTCACTTCTGTCTCTCTTTCTCTACGTTCTCTCTGTCCAACCCAGTCTCCAGACAACAACGTACCCTTTTTACGTTTCTGACAACAAGGGAAACGTCCCTTATTAAAGAATTTGCTCGAAAATTCGTACAAGACGAATGTTCCTATCTGTATCCATCGAATGACTTTTAACCACTTGTGGCACTGTTTTTCAATGAGGGACTAAAATAATTTCCATCCTTTCTCTGCTTATCTTGCTCTCCTCTCTCTTTGTTTTTCCTCTTTTTAGACTTGAATCTGAATATTAATTATATTATAATCTGAATATTAATCTTCTGCCAGCATCAACCCTTTTTTATGTGTAGGATTATAGGCAGTAATTAACTGAGCATTTACCTTTAAAGAAGTGACATTAACATTTTGGTATCGAAATTATTATAATGACATATTTGTATCTTATATCCCCAGTCTGTTTATTCTCTCTCTCTCTCTCCCCTCCCTCCCCCTCTCTCTCTCCTTCCATTTCTCCATCTTTCTTCTCTCTCCCTCTATGTCTCTGCACCTCGCGTTCTCTCCCTCCTTCTCTCTCCTTCTCTCTCATCCTTTTTCTATCTCCCCATCTCTCTCTCTCTCTCTCTCTCTCTCTCTCTCTCTCTCTCTCTCTCTCTCTCTCTCTCTCTCTCTCTCTCTCTCCAGTCTTTATCTGTTTTGAGTACAGTGTGAATGTGTTGGGGGGGCTGTTTACTTGTTAACAGGAGAATCCTGAGGCCAGATCAGACAAAGACTCTTAAAATAGAACTGAGCTTCTCATTAACCACAGTGCGTGTGTGCGTGCTTGTATTAGGCGTAAGGTGGGTCCGGATTAATTCAGTTCCATTGTGTTTTTGTTCCTCAATGCTTATTTACTCTTAGTTAGGGTTGCCTGAATTACACACGCATGTGTGTGTGTGTGTGTGTGTGTGTGTGTGTGTGTGTGTGTGTGTGTGTGTGTGTGTGTGTGTGTGTGTGTGTGTGTGTGTGTGTGTGTGTGTGTGTGTGTGTGTGTGTGTGTGTGTGTGTGTGCGTGCGTGCGTGCGTGCGTGCGTGCGTGCGTGCGTGCGTGCGTGCGTGCGGCAAGCAAAACGTATATGCAGTTGCATTACATAATACTCTGTTCCTAGCCGTACTGTAATATTTCATTTATTTAAGTATGTCTGCTCAAATATGTTCCAAGTATGTTTATACAGCCTTTTTGTTGGGTTTTGCTTGTTTTTCTACTGTAGTGGATAGAGTGAGTCACTCCCTGGGTTCCTCAAATAGCCAAGTGGAACGGTCTTAAAGTGGTTGGCTTTGAACGTGTGTGTGTGTGTGTGTGTGTGTGTGTGTGTGTGTGTGTGTGTGTGTGTGTGTGTGTGTGTGTGTGTGTGTGTGTGTGTGTGTGTGTGTGTGTGAACATTTCCACGAGTGTGCAAGAGTGCTTGTGGGATATGAGTGTGTGCACGTGCGCACATCTGTGTGTGTGTTTGCTTGTTTGTTGAGGTTGCCGAGTGTTATGTACAGCCTCAGGAAAGTCTAAAATTGCAAACACACACACACACACACACACACACACACACACACACACACACACACACACACACACACACACACACACACACACACACACACACACACACAGTGGAAACTAAAATAGCATGTGGGAGAACAAAGCCTGGATATCTAACAGACAGAAGTTCACCACATGACCATCGCTCTAAAAGGGTATGGAAGAAAGAGAAAGAGAGAGAGGGGGGGGGTGATTGATGTTTAGATTTGTGTTTTTTGTTTCCAAACCTTTTGTTCCATAGAAATTGCACTCAAAGTTAAATCTGAATTTATCAAACATGTTACAAACATTGATGTAGCCTACGTTGTCACACTCTCGGTGGCTCTGTGGTGTGTGTGTGTGTGTGCGTGTTCAGGAATTTTCTTTTGAACATGCGTGCACCTGTGCATTGCTCGTGTTAATGTACATGTGCAGTGTAATGCATATGGGCGGTAGTTTTATTACCATCGACATATATGAGAGTACAAAGCTGTGTCCCTGGTTCTGAGAGAGTCAGGCCAGGTGTCATTGCTGTGTGAACCACCTCTTTGATAAAACCATCAGACCTGTCTCATCTCATCAGCCACTCTGTTGATCATCTGAGCTCACCTCTTTTATTCGGTTGTGTTTGTGTGTATTCTATTTGATTCTACCCCGAAACAGAGTCTCTAGGGTGGTCCAGATATCTGAAATTGTATGTCAAATCGTTTTTTGATGGTTTCCCTGACACCTTCCATGTCCGTTGTGATATATTGTCATTTTCGTGCATCAGAATATCGTTGGCTTTCAGGTGGAAACCTCATATATGTCCAAAACTGTTACTTTTCAGGATTGAATAAATGAATGAATAAACAATCTACAAGCTCAAAATGAGTCGCATTGCGCCGCGTTTTGAGCTTGTGGTTGTAGTATGACGAAATAGGGCAGGAATTTATGAAGAAACATAAACCCCCCCCCGGCTGTCTGTCTACCTGTCTGTTAGTCTGTTGTTTTGCCTGTCTGTTTACATACTGTACCTCACTGCCTATCCCACGCTCGTCTTCCTTATTGTGTCAGCCTGCTTGTTTGAGTCAGAATCTTAACACACACGCCCACACGCACGCACGCACGCACGCACACACACACACACACACACACACACACACAGGGTTGAGAAGAGGATTAGGAAAACCCATAGAATAACAGAAAGCCATCATATTGTGTGTCTGTTATAGTAAACCCCGTCTAGCATGTTCGCCTAATTTTTTTATGGGGTATAATAGAATACAAAAATTATCTCTGCATTTTTCTAAGCCTTCTAGCTATTTCAGTGAACTCCCTGAACCGTATGGGGCCCACAGCTGGGGTCTCACCGTGGGCTTGCTGTGGGCAGCCTACACTTGCGGGCTGGGCTGGGGCCAGCCCATAGTGGGCCAGTTTGGGTCAATACGTTCGTATTTCTTTATATTTAATTATATGATATACTATATTAAATAAATACCCTTTGTTTTGCCGTTTTCACAGAATCAAACGTTTTATGGTCATGATTCACCAGGAGCCTGGGTGGGTTGATTCTAGGCTTAAAATAATTGATATAAATATTTTTGGAAATGTCAATGGGAAAAATGCATTGACTATTTTAGAGTGGAACCAGAAAATGGCCGCCACTGCTATGCCCTATCACTCCACTTTCTACAACATTGCACTGTGTAGACTAGAGCCTCACAAATATCACTCCGCCTGTCTGTCTGAATCTACATGCAGCCACTCATCCTAGTCTTCTAAGGTGAGTTTTTAATTATTAATAATTATGTTTAACAGCAAATATTTGTTATAGTTTAATTGTGTTGGGGTTGTATTTGATTACATTTAGCCAATTCAGATATCATTTCAGTCAAATAGTATAGGCTAATGTTTAGCTAATGTTGTGGCTAATAGTTAGCTGCTAGCAGCTGCTAACTTTATTTGATTATCAGCTTAGCCTAATAAACCAGACTTAAAAATAATTAGTAGCTGATTTCAACGGTACACCCTGGTCAACAACAGTGTGGGCTTGTAGATCAGCTATTTTCTCTCTCTCACACACACACACACACACACACACACACACACACACACACACACACTGTGTGTGAGAGAGAGCACAAATAAAATACAGAGGTCTTCAACAGGGGGTCCGCAGAGGTACTGCAGGGGTCCGCAAAATTGTTGCTTGATTACACAATTAGAAAAAATATTTTTATTTTTATTTTTTCAAAAATGTCAAATTTTCTTTAAATATTTTAAAAACATTTTCCATATTTATGTTAAAAATAAATCATGATTCTATCTATTTTGAATAGATTGTATACATGATTATTGTGCAATTGACTTGTTGATAGTATTGACATTGGTTCTCAGTTCATAAGGTATTGTAACGATCCCAGGAAGTGGAGGCTGAGACGTAATCCACCGTTTAGGTTCCTTCTTTATTATATCTCTCATAGAGTACAACCAGACTCAACGTAGCCACACACGTTCTATTCAAGGCAGAGATACACACAACAACAAGGTCACGTCACTTCCTGTACTAGTTCCTGTACAACCCTTAAAGTGCCATACACACACACAGAGTCCGCAGCTGGCCGCTACACTACCCCCCCCTTACAAAAGTCCTCGTCCCCGAGGACAGGCCCGCAAGGAAATAAAACACAGCCCATAGGCAACAAGAGCAACAACCTGAGGTAGCATAGTAGCGTGAATCAACAAGAACCACAAAAACACAATCACCCACCCCAAATACAGTGTACATGTCTTTTTTTTTTTTTTTTTTTTTCACAGTTTACATTGTCCATATCAGTCCTGTGCCCCAAAGGACACCACATAGTCTCTCAGGTGCCTCGGAGGCCTTGTCCGCCTCGGAGGCCGAGACCCCGTAGGGGTCGGGGGCAGGGGAACAGGGGCGGTCGGTGGGACAGAACCCGGGGAGGGGGCAGAGGGGACATGGGGCAACGGTGAACGGCCGGGGGACACGGATGTGGGGTCCCCCTGTGGTGCGGGCGGGGAACCAGGGGGGGGTTGGGCAGCCGGGGAAGGGGGGGAGGCTGCCTGTGCATCTGTGACGGGGGCCGGAGGGCCTCCCCTGTAGGGGGCCAGTCTGTCTCTGTGGAGCGCCACCTTCCTCCCCCGGGGGGGCATCTGCACACGGTACACTACCTCTCCCATCCTCTCCAGCACCTTGCAGGGCCCCGTCCATTTGCTGTCAAGCTTGGGGCTACGGCCCTTCTTCCTGATCGGGTTGTAGACCCAGACCAACTCGCCTGGTGTGAAGTCCCGTCCCCGAGACTTCACGTCGTAGTTGCGCTTCTGCTTCACGGCGGCCTCCTGCAGCTGTTCCCGGGCGAAGCGATGGGCTGAATCCAGGCGGTCTTGCAGCTTCCTGGCATACTCCGGCCCTGCAGGGACCGCCGGGGCATCAGGTGGGCGACCGAAGATCAGCTCGGCCGGGGTGCGCAGCTCTCTTCCCAGCATGAGGAGCGACGGTGTGCACTCTGTGGATTCCTGTACCGCAGAACGACACGCCATGAGCACCAGGGGCAGGTGTTTGTCCCAGTCTCGCTGGTGCCGGGAGGTGACAATGGCCAGCTGATCTCCCATGTTCCGGTGGAACCTCTCCACTAACCCGTCACTTTGAGGGTGCAACGGGGTAGTGCGGGTCTTGTGTATGCCCAGGCGTTCGCACACGGCAGCGAACAACCGGGATTCAAAATGTGTCCCCCTGTCGCTGTGGACGGATTCCATTACTCCAAACCGACTTATCATGCCCCCCACCAGGGCATCAGCGATCGTCTCCGCTTCTTGGTTTGGGATGGCATATGCCTCGGGCCACTTAGTGAAATAGTCAATAGCGGAGAGGACGTAGCAGTTGCCCCCGTCAGAGCGTGGGTACGGCCCCGTAATGTCAATCCCCACCCTCTCCATGGGGCACCCCACAGGGAACTGTTGGAGTGGTGCTTGCGAGCGTCCAGTGGGGCCTTTGCGAGCAACACAGAGGTCACAGCGGCGACAGAAATCTGCAACGTCCCTCTTCTGCCGCCCCCAGTAGAAGCTCTGTCGCAGACGACGAAGTGTTTTTGTGACCCCAAAGTGCCCAGACCCGCCCGCCCCGTGCATGGATTTCAGCACTGCATCTTGCAGGCCCTTAGGGACCACCACCTGCCACTGCTCCTCCCCGGTGGCTGCTGTCTTGAACGCCCGCTGCAGCACCCCACGGGACAGCCACAGTGAATCAAACATGGTCCACAGACCCTTTGTCGCCTTGGAGAAGGGCGCCACCACCTCCCATGGTGGACGCTGCTGGGCCTCCACCCACTGCAAGACAGGCTGTAGATCTGGATCGCTCTCTTGCTCGTGTCGCCATTCAGCGTTTGTCACTGTCTGCAGTTCCCTGCAGACGACCTCTTCGACCCGTCTGACGGCCGCGCACTCCTCCCCCTCCGCACGCCGTTCCAGCTCCCGCGCCTCTCTCCGCTCGCAGTAGCGGCATCCCTTCGCCGCACACGGCCGCCGCGAGAGGGCGTCTGCGTTGGAGTGGCGAGCCCCAGGCCGGTGCTCAATCTTGAACTCGTACTCCTGTAGCTCCTCCAGCCACCTGGCGACCTGCCCCTCTGGCTCCCGGAAAGTCATTAACCACTGGAGGGCTGAGTGGTCAGTCCTTGTAACGAAGGGGAGGCCGCACAGGTAGTACTTGAAGTGTCTGATAGAAAGTACTAATGCCAGGAGCTCCCGGCGGGTGACACAGTAGTTCCGTTCAGCTTTATTAAGCTTCTGGCTGAAGTATGCCACCACTCTCTCTCCCTCCGGCCACGGCTGTGAGAGAACACCCCCCACCCCCACACCACTAGCGTCAGTGTCCAGTATGAAGGGCAGTGCGGGGTCGGGCGGGGCGAGGACCGGAGCCTTGCACAAGGCTTGCTTCAGCCCGAGAAATGCCTCCTGGCACGCCTCGGACCACACATAGTCTCTGTCTTTCTCTAACAGCCGGTATAGGGGCGACGCTATGGTGGCAAAACCTCGCACATGTCTCCTGTAGTACGAGGCCAGGCCGATGAAACTCTTCAACTGACCCTGGTCACGGGGGGTGGGCCACTCCTCCACCGCCCGCACCTTCTCGTCCATGGGGCCGATACCCTCCGCGCCCAGCTCGTGCCCCAAGAAAGTCACTTTCCTCCTCAGGAAGTGACACTTCTCCGGGTGCAATGTCAGACCTGCCTCCCTCACTCTCTCCAGAACTCGCCTCAGGGACCTCAGGGCTGCCTCGAAGGAGCGGCCATGCACCAGGATGTCGTCCAGGTATACCAGGCACTCCTGGCGAGGGATACCAGCCAGCACTTTGTCCATTAGCCGGGCGAAAGTGGCGGGGGCGTTACAAAGCCCGAAACTGAGGACCTTGAACTGCCACAGACCCCGGCCAGTGCAGAAAGCCGATTTGGGGCGGGATTCAGGGGAGATGGCCACCTGGTAGTAGCCGCTTTTAAGATCCAATGTGGTGAACCACGAGGACCCCGTGACTAAGTCCAAGGATTCGTCGATGCGAGGGAGGGTGTACGAGTCCTTCGTGGTCACGTCGTTCAGCCGTCTGTAGTCCACACAGAATCGCCAGTCTCCATTCTTCTTTGCCACCATGACCAAACACAGGGGCCAGGGGGGACAGCTGTAGGCGGGGGGCGTTGGGCGGGGCCACGGGTGCTGCCGGGGGCTGACCCACCCCAGCAGCAAACATCACAGTCTCCCCCCTTGCTGGGGGAGGGGGGGCGGGGTGGGAGGGGGGGTAACCTGGCCACATGAACGGGGGTGTAGGGACGGGGAAGGCAAGGGGAAGGTTCACCGGGGCAGCGAACCGTGGGATATGAGCAAAAGCACGGGGGTCGGGGTAGGGGAAGGAGCCGGGGGGGGCGGGGACGACGAGGGGCAGCTTCAGTGTCTGGACAGACCGGGCAGGGGGCAGAGGGCCGGTAGCTAGAGGGCTCATGGCAACTGTAGGACCCCCCGGAAAGTTAAGTGTACCCCTCCCCATGTCCAACAGGCACCCCGTGTCCTGGAGGAAGTCCAGCCCCAGGATGCAGCAGTCCTGCACGTCCGCCACCCACACCAGATGGCGAAAGCGTTTGCCCCCCACACATAACCACAGCAGCCCCTTCCCCACCATGGGAGCCAGCTGGCCCGTGACCGTGCGGAGCTGCACCGCTGTAGGCTGCAGTGGTGTGCCGCTGGGCAGAACGTCCGGTCTCACCAGCGTCACCGATGACCCGGTGTCTACCAGGCCCACAGTAGGCACCCCCTGGACGGAGACAGCGACGTGGCAGGAGCCCCCACCACCGGAGCTCCCACGGACCCACCCCACCACGACAGGTGGAGTAGCGCTGTCATCTACTTCAGGCTGATGAGGATGAGAAGGCGGCATGGTGCTGTCATCTACTTCTGGCTGATGAAGATGAGAAGGCGGCATGGTGCTGTCATATACTTCTGGCTGATGAAGATGAGAAGAAGGCATGATGCTGTCATCTACTTCTGGCTGATGAAGATGAGAAGGCTGCATGATGCCGTCATCTACTTCTGGGGGGAATGGAGTCTCCCCCTCCCGGCTGTGCTGTCGGGCTCCCCCCGCTGGATGACGGGCCTGGATTGGCGACGTTGGGGCGGCGGTGAGAAGAGGGGTCCGCATATCCCCGTTTATGCGGACCCCGAGGGGTTTCCCTGAACCTGGCGAGCAGCAGGGCAGTTCCTGCGTAAGTGCCCGGGCTGGCCGCACCCCCAGCAGACCTGCGGCCCGTATGGCTGTCCGCGTGGTCCCTGCAGAGTCACCGCCCTCAGTAGCTCGGTCATCTCCGTCGCCCACGCTGGCGCCTCCTCCCTGGCGGGGCATCCCGACGCCGACCTCACCGCATGGGGGCTCACCTCGTGTCCACCGCTGGCAGCAGCGCTCCGCAGGCTCTCCCTCTCTGTAGCTGCCTCCAACGCCTCGAGCAGTGACTTCGGGTGCTGAAGCTGCACCTGCATGCGCAGGTCAGGGGGAGAGATGGCCCCGACAAACAGATCAGTAGCCAGCTCATTCCGTGCCTCGGCAGGCATGTGACCGTATGCCCGCCGCACCTGGCTCTCAATGTCATTTGCCAGCCCTCGGAGCGACTCACCAGGCTTCCTGCACTTCCCTCTCAGTTCATTTTTCAGGAGCGCTGGCTGAGACCACGTTCCAAACCGCCTCTTCAGCGCCCCCACCAGGGCGTCGTAGCATCGTCGCTGCTCGGGGTCCAGCAACAGGAGGCATGAAAGAGCATCTCCCTCCAGACACAAAGCCAACTGCAGTGCTTTGTCCCTCATTGTCCACCTTCTAGCATCAGCTAACAGTTCGAATTGGGCATGGAATGCTTCCCAATCTGAGCTCCCAGTGTATTTGGGCGTCTTCACCGAGCCAGCAGACAGTGGCGCGTCTGCGTTGCCATGGTAACCGCTGGACGCGGTAAAATTGGCGGGAGACACGTCTCCCCTGCCGGCCCCCGCACGTGTCCTCCCCGGTGGTTATGGTTAATCATCCACGCTGGGGGGGCTTCCTCTAGCCGCGGCATGTCCATTCCTCCCGGTATCCCGTACGCAGCCTCGTCCCGTGGCTCCACTTTTATCTTCACCCCAACGGAGCTATCCATGCTAACCGGCTCGCCTAGCTAACTCACTGACTGAAGCTAACTAGCTAGCGCCCGACAAAACAGCGTCTCCTTACCGACAAAGTCTCTTTTTATTTTGTAGTTTTACTTCAGACACCAGTGTAACGATCCCAGGAAGTGGAGGCTGAGACGTAATCCACCGTTTAGGTTCCTTCTTTATTATATCTCTCATAGAGTACAACCAGACTCAACGTAGCCACACACGTTCTATTCAAGGCAGAGATACACACAACAACAAGGTCACGTCACTTCCTGTACTAGTTCCTGTACAACCCTTAAAGTGCCATACACACACACAGAGTCCGCAGCTGGCCGCTACAGTATGTTTACTCACTGTACCTTGTGCATGTATGTTTAAAATAAAAGCATGAATATATTAATCTATCTATTATTTTAATTGCTTAGTATTGAATGCACAATAACATGGTATGTTTATTTATACATATGAATCACAATTTTATACATAGTTATACAATATTTGTATATAAAACGTTTAAAAACGTTGAAGACCCTTGCCTTAGATTGTTGTTGATATGTTGACAAAATGCACATGGTCTGAATGCATGGATATAATGCTTGACATTTGAGAACCACTGTTGTAGATCATTCAATGCTCAATAAATCCATCATTTGTGCGCAGGGAGTCTTATTTGACCACCACCTGTATGTGAGAGACTGCATTGTTGACCACCTTGAGTCGTCTGTCTATCTGTCTGGTGTCCAAACTGTCAGCAGGTAAGATTGGTATAGCTTCGGTCTAGGCACTTTAACCTCATGTACATTGGCTATTTGAAAATGGGCTTGTAGATCGTCTCTTTTAAAACAAACGCTTGACGCACGCACGCACGCACGCACGCACGCACGCACGCACGCGCGCACGCACGCGCGCGCGCACACACACACACACACACACAGTGCTTGCACATACAGTGTACATACAATGTTACAGCCTTATTCAAAAATGTTACTCAACATTCAGACTATACCCCATAATGACAAAATAAAATAGATGTTTAAGATGTTATGGCAAATGTATAAAAATAAATAAAAAGACAAAATCACACGTGCATAGGTATTCACACCCTTTGCTATGACACTCAACATTGAGCTGAGGTGCATCCTGTTTGCACTGATCATCATTGAGATGTTTCTATAACTTGATTGGAGTCTGCCTATGGTAAATGAAATTGATCTGACACACGAAAGGCACACACATGTCTCTATTAGGGTCCATGTCGGAAAAGAATCAAAAACATACGTTTTTATTTTGTCATTTTGGGGTATAGTGTGGAGAATTTTGAGTAAAATAATTAATTTAATCAATTTTTGAATAAGGTTGTAACATAACAAAATGTGGAAAAAGGGAAGGGGGGTGAATACTTTCTCAAGGCACTGTATGTATACTGTATATGTATGTATGTATATATATGTTACAGGGCAATTGGAGAACCAGGGAAATTGGAGAAGGCGCGCTCGTTTTTACCACCCACTCAGGCAATTCTGTAGAACCAACACTAGAGGGAGCCACGAATGCAAGCCACGAGCCAGGCTTCCCAACTAAAGTGCACAAACATATATGGCCGCGACCACACACACACACGCACGCTCATGCACGCACACGCGCACACGCTCATGCTTTCAATTTGGTTTATTGAAAGCATGACTGTTAAGATACTTGTATTGTGTTCTGGCTTTTAACATTTCACACACACACACACACACACGGATAGTGATCCATGAAAAGATATATTCTGTCCCTATCGGTTCACAACTCGGACGGCCCTGATTCGACTAGCAGACCTTCGGCCGGTTGGCGCAGGCACTCGCGCCTGGAGGCGCGAGGGGGCGCCTCCTCGGCCTCAAGCTCTGCTGAGTCGGCGTGCCTCCGTCATGGACAATAACTATTATCTATTATCAAGTGTGCGTGTGAACGCGTGTTCAGCGTTCACCTAGCGTTGCTTCCTGGTTGTTATGTGGGGGGGAACAACAAAAGCCAGGTCCGCGTCGCATCAAAGCCCCGCCTCGCGGCGCCGCCTCCTCCTCCTCATCATCATCACGCCGCCTCGCATCAAAGCCCCGCCTCGCGGCGCCGTGTCTTCCTTCTCCTCCTCCTCCTCCTCCTCCAGAACTCCTTAGGTAAGGGGGGAAAAAGGACTTGTGGATTGCACAGTATGTAGTATGTACAAACAAATGGTTACTCTCATACTTTGCTATTCTGAACCTTAGCAGTGTTATTCGTATGTTACTTGAAATTAATAGCAGGTGAACAGAGAGGTGCAGCATGCCTATCCAGTATATGTTCAGTAACCACTGGTGTAATCTGTTTTATAGTTGATTCATAATATGCACACTTTGCTAAGTCTAACAATGAAGCCTTACCAGAAAAAAAAAAAAAAACTAAGTCTGCCTTGCATGGGCCATGTTATCTGCTGAGATGTTGGTGAAGTACGTTGTAACTGCACTGATGGAGTGGGATTGTGATACATTGCCATCCATAGTGGGGGTAGTGTTGTAAAATGAGGGTATACCCCTTTAAGAGGAGTCCGTGACAATGGGATTTGGTTGGGGTGAGAGAAGGATGCTGGGAGAGAGAATGAGATGGGTTATTCTATGTCTGTATGTATGCATATGCAACACTAAACATTTTCACTAACTTGGACCAATTGGTAATGGATATTTTGCTAATAGCTATCAATGGCATTGGTAAAGGAAACATTTCAACAAGAGAAGGAGATAGAACACAAATAATTACAATAGCCCATGGAGTATTTATTGTGCAGGTGTGTTTGGATAATTAATTGCAGATGGTCTCTATTTATTATAGCCTTTATTGTGGCCTTGTTTGTTCAACCACAATTCCTTTTTATTGACTGAGCAGTGAGCAGCCATGTGTAATGCAAGTAACTTGGTATGGCAGGAGCACCTAGCATGTATTTTGGTACGGGAGGAAACTAGAGTATCCGGAGGAAACCCAATGCAAACCCTGTGAGAACATGCAAACTACACACAGAAAGATCACCGCTGCCGGGGTTTGAACCAGTGTTGCCATGTTTTTTTTCTTCAAGATGTGTTTGAAAATAGCAGATCTATAAGCTCACAGCTTGATTGGTTTAAAGTTCTCACATGGCCTATCATTTCATAGACCTGGTTGCTTATTTCTCTCGCAAAACCTGGCAACACTGGTTTGAACCGGGGACCTCCTTGCTGTGAACCACTGTGCCACCGTGCTGTCCTTAAAACATAAAAAAAAAGAACTCATCATAGATTTCAGGAGACACCGCAAGGGCCTCTCTCCTCTAAACATGAAAGGAGAAGAGGTGGAGGGGGTTTATAGCTTCATGTTCTTAGGAACCCATATCACAGAGGACCTCACATAAACAAAACAAAAACTCAACAGCGGCTCTACTTTTTAAAGACACTTAGGAAAACCAACCTGCTTTATAGATAGTGTATTGACTGCATTATAAAATATTCTGTCACCACTGTACTACAGAGTGTATAGACATATATTGTATGTCCTATTGTCGCTGCTCTATAACGACTGTATACTAACATAAGCGTACTGTATCAAAGCACGGCATGCCAACTATTCAGCAGTAGACAGTCAGGAGAGCTCTCAGAAAGTCATAAACACAGCCCAGAAAATAATTGGACTCTCGCTGCCCTCAGTGGAAGACACTTCAGATCACACTGCCTCCACAGAGCCAGAAGCCTTCTGAAGGGTGCATCTCACCCCTGTCATCAGCTCTTTTCTCTTGCCATCTGGAAGACGCTACATGGGCCTTAAAGACCCGCACTTGCAGGCTCAAAATAAGCTTTTATACCCCAGAGCCATCACTGAACTTGAACATCATCATATAACACTCCACACCATAGGGCTAACAGCTGGAGCAGTATATCCATACAGTGACAGAATGTGCAATAACATCTGTAAATATATGCATATGAGGTGCAATAATGTCTTTGTAAGGTGAAATTACATTTGGGACAACAGTGCGTGTGTGTGTGTGTGGGTGTGTGTGTGAGACGGGTGTGATGGATAAACCGTTTTATGCGCTGCATAGCAAATTTCATTCAATTATATGCAATGAAAGTAAAGGGAATTGAATTGAACAGAATAGTTGTGGCCCATTTCCTCCCAGGTCAACACAGATTTGTTCTTACCCTCTCTCTCTCTCTCTCTCTCTCTCTCTCTCTCTCTCTCTCTCTCTCTCTCTCTCTCTCTCTCTCTCTCTCTCTTATATGGCAGCAGACAAACTCCCTTTTCTCATTTAATACAAGGAAGCCAGTGACAATGACTCCTCTGAGAGAGTTCCAGATCTATTTCCAAGCCCCCTCCTCTATTGAATGGTGTCTTTGTGTTGTGGCTAATGCCTCGCAGCCAGCCTGCTGTCTTTCTCCCTCTACCCAACTGGAGGCTTTGGTGGAAGCAATCAGGTCGGCCAGCCGGCTGCAATCTTTCACCCGCACCCCCACCCTGAGTTCTCCAAAACCACTGACATGTTCAATTAAACAAGCTATTGTTGCATTTCTTTGGTGTATAAATGCCCTTTAAGTAATGAGACAGTTGCCACAGTGCTTTTGGAGGTGAGACGACCAGTGGGAGAGGGTAAAGGAAATGAGTAATGTGCACTCTTCCCTCGACAACTAACTGTCTAGGAACTTTGAATTATCAGCAATTCCAGAGGAGGTGTTCAGTGGCCCAGCAGAAGAAAAAAGTGGCTACACTGGGCAGCTCCCAGGTGGTAAAGTGAGTTAGTGTGCACAATACCTGGCCAGAGCAGCCTTTGTGTGGATATAAGTTATATAGATTACTGTACGTACTGTATACACTATACTAGAGATGTGGGTGTTGTCATCCACTCCCATGGCTTTTCCTACCACTGCTATGCCGATGACACCCAGCTAATCCTCTCATTCCCCCCCTCTGATACCCAGGTGGAGACACGCATTGCTGCTTGTCTGGCTGACATCTCGGAGTGGATGTCGACAAACCACCTGAAGCTCAACCTGGACAAGACCGAGCTGATGTTCCTCCCGGGGAAGGGCTGTCCGCACCGAGACATGGCCATCACCATTGATAATGCTGTGGTGACCTCAACTCGGACTGCGAAGAATCTGGGTGTGACCCTGGACGATCAACTGACGTTCTCGGCAAACATCGCATCAGTGACGAGGTCCTGCAGATTCCTGCTCTACAACATCAGGAGGATTCGCCCCTTCCTCACGGAGAAGGCAGCCCAGGTGCTCATCCAGGCTCTCGTCATCTCCCGCCTGGACTACTGCAACTCCCTCCTTGCTGGTGCTCCGGCATCTGCCATCAAACCTCTGGAGCTTGTTCAGAAAGCTGCGGCTCGTCTGGTGTTCAACCGCCCCAAGTTCTCCCACACAACCATCCTTCTCCGCTCTCTACACTGGCTCCCTGTAGCGGCTCGCATCCAGTTCAAAACCCTGGTGCTAGCCTATAGGGCAGTGAAAGGAACAGCTCCTTCCTACCTCCGGGCTATGGTCGATGCCTACACCCCTGCCCGACCACTTCGGTCTGCCACCTCGGGCGACTGATTGCCTCGTCACTCAAGGGTCCTTCTGGCCGATCCACACGGTCACGACTCTTTTCTGTTCTGGCCCCACAGTGGTGGAATGAACTTCCCACTGATGTTAGGACAGCAGAGTCACTGCCCATATTTCGCCGCAGGCTGAAAACTCACCTCTTCAGGAAACACTACCCTTCCTCTCTCCCTGACCTACTTGTTGTTAACTAGTTGTACGAACGCTTGTTTTCTATTGCTGTATTGTTTATTGGATTATTGGATTGTTTATTGGATCTTGTTTAGTCGATACACTTATTTGTTTTAGCTCATGCTCATTTGATTTAGCTATTTTGTCTCATCTGTTTAAGGAAATAGGTAGCTGATATATTGCACTTTTACCTTGGCGCTAGGTATACTCTTGGTTGCTTGTTTTTGCAGAAAATGCACTAAAGACTTCTGGTGATTAGTAGTTTTCGTTCCCTACCTATGTTGAATACACTTATTGTAAGTCGCTTTGGATAAAAGCGTCTGCTAAATGACTGTAATGTAATGTAGAGATGGTATATAACGTGACGGTTCCTTTTATAGAACCACTATGAGACCAATTGGAAAATTTTGGAGCAGAAGTTTTTCATTAAGTTACTGGGAGTGTGTATGCTTGCAAAGCTTCACTCTGATCGGTCCAACTGTGTCGGAGATTTAGCTGCTCACATACACACGGACAGATGGCCGGAAAGGAGCAAAAACATATTAGTCTCCGGCCTTGGGCCGCCCGGCCTGGCGAAGACCATTGCAATGTTAGAGTGTTAATATTAGCTATGGTATTAGCTCGCTAAGGGATGTCGCTAAGGGCTCACTGTAACTCTGATCCACCGTTCTTTTGGCATAAATGGATAAAAAGCCAAACGGCATTGGACACTGAACGATGACAACAATCAGATACAAAACACACTTTTCTCACTATTCAACCACAGTGCCTATCCTCTCAGCTATGAAGCCTGCACTACACTAGAGAGAGAGAGCATGGCCTTGAAATGTATGATGGAAATTGCAGTTCTTTTGTGTTTTGCACCATTGACGTATTTAATTACATAATCTCTGCTCCTGTCAGATTTCAGACCAATCGCATTAACCCAGCTATCTCGACACAAATCTTTACAGCACAAGCTAAACTCTTACTTAATCAGGAGGGGCCAAGGTCTAATAGTGAGGTACCATCAGTGTCACATCCTGTTTATCTGTCACAGAACATCATGACATAACTTACTGAATTTAGGAGCAATTCATCACCTACAGCATGGCCATTTTATTATGTTTTGAACATCACAAAGACCATTTAGGACTTAATTTCTCATCATCGCCTTTGAAGCAAATTCTTTTGGACTTGTTCATCTGACAGCCTCTCACCGACTTTAAGTGGTCTCTTACCAGTTTCTTGTCAAAGACAGCTGCTAAATGATGAACAGCCAATGCCATTTCCGCTGAAATTAGTGGATGGCAGTGTTGGTTGGTTGGTTCAAACCACTTTGGTCCAGTTGGGTGTTGTTGGGTAAAATAGCAGTGCTTTCAAACTCTTTTAATTTGGTATCCAAGAAAATGAACAGAAGTTCATATGAGTTGAATGTTCACCACAGTTATTTTTGTCACGCTGAAACCGTCTAAACTTTATTTTAAGGTTGCTCTTGAAAGCATTTTCCTGTTTCATTTGACAGAACAGTACCACACTATAGTGCTACAGTCCTTCTCTGCTGCTGTGACTTCTTACTACATTGCTTGTCTATTATGTGATGGGACACAGTCAGCTACAGTACTCAAACATTGATAGGATGATTCACCATTGTGTGTGTGTGCGTGTGTGTATGTGCGTGTGTGTGTGTGTGTGTGTGTGTGTGTGTGTGTGTGTGTGTGTGTGTGTGTGTGTGTGTGTGTGTGTGTGTGTGTGTGTGTGTGTGTGTGTGTGTGTGCGCGTGCACTCGTGCATGTTGTGTGCGTGCGTTGTGTGTGTGCGGTGTGTCTTGCTGCAAAGGCAAGTTCCACCCCTGCAGTCATTATTGCAGGGTCGACCACAACAGTAAGTACTGCTGATATAGAAGAATATATGATGCTTAGACTAGAATCAATGAGCAGTGAAGGCTTCTATTATTCTGCTATAAGTCTGCATGAAAGACACAACGATCTGTACTGAGTCAGTGTTAAACACAGTAGCAACAAAGCGAATGGCTCAATAATCAGCAAACAATGTAACTAGTGAATGAGTACTGTGTGTGTGTGTGTGTGTGTGTGTGTGTGTGTGTGTGTGTGTGTGTGTGTGTGTGTGTGTGTGTGTGTGTGTGTGTGTGTGTGTGTGTGTGCTTGTGTGTGTGGTGCAGGTACAGTATGTTGCTATTATTTTCACTCCTCCATAAGACAGTGTCAGGTGTAGACGTATACTGTCACTGCACATTTGCACGTATGTGAAACGCCTCCCCTGCATTACCCATCCTAAATATTAGGAGCAATGGGCGCTATTGGTACAGCAACAACGGAGAGCAGTTAAGGGTTAAGTGTCTTGCTCAGTGACACTTAGACAGACACATAGACTGCACTTCTCCATTGATTAAATGAAAAAAGTAATCGTAATCGATACAATAATCACTAAGAAGCAAATCGATAGTTGCAGCCCTAGGCCCCTGTGCTATAAGACTCAGTGTGGAGGAGGATCGTCGCTGTCGGGCAGAAACCTCTTATCTCCATATTTTTTTAATTAATGCCCTATTTGATCATACCACAGTGTCAAACAAAAGTAGCAAAAATAGCCGATCTACCAGCTCAAAACGCGTTGCGCGCCGACGTGTTTTGAGCTTGTAGATCTGCTATTTTTGCCAGTATTTGAATTTGAATCCTGAAAACCGTTTTGGACATACATTCTGAGGTTCCCACCCGACCGCAAACAAGGTGCTGGTATTACAGTGACTGTGGCGGTGTCATCTGCCATGGTTCATTGTCTTTTCAGGGCCAAACCGCATTGCATTTTTACTTAGTAATTTTGCTTTAGAAAGCACAGGGATTGGTGGTTGGTTTTTAATGAGTATGTTTAGTGTCTCTCTCACTCACTTACTTATTAACATTGTCTGCTGCCAGGGGGCTGATGATGACTCACTTTTGGCTTCTATCGCCATATCAGCATATGCACACACCCACGTATTGTCACTTTGTCAGGTGGAAACCTTGTATGTCCAAAACCGTTACTTTTCAGGAAACGGGTAAAAGAACCTGTGTTCCAATGGATGGAATGCACAATAGTTAATATTTAGTCACAATCTCTCTCTCTCAAACACACACACACGCACACACACACACACACACACACACACACACACACACACACACACACACACACACACACACACACACACACACACACACACACACACAGTCACAGATATGACACAGGGTGACAAGTGACTGTTGCAAAGAGGGAGAAAGTCTTATCTCCCACTCGGAGGTACAATTTTTTTTTTGACAACTGAGTTCCACAGCAGATGGCACACTTCCATATGAGTTACAGTGATGTAAACCGTTCAATTACCCTTGAAACACACAAGAATATGAAGAGTTAGTTAGTCACAGGTGGATAGAGGAACATATCGTTTCTGTCGGGTGGAAACCTCATATGTCCAAAACCTTTACTTTAAAATTCAAATTCAAAAGCAGCAAAAATAGCAGCTATGTTTTTGCTATTTTCGAAAACGTTTGACAAATTTTGAATACATGGCCTCTTACTTTAACATAGTATTTCTACATTATGGTATTGCTGCTTTTACGTAACAAGAACATCTGAGTACTTCTTACATCACTGCCTGAAACTGTACAGAAGGTTCACTTGCTATCGTGCTACAATTTACACCGTATGCAGTAAATGTATAAGTAAGAGTCCAACTAACGCTGAGGATTTTGCTGCGCAGACTACACAGCGGTTATGTATCCACTGGGAACATTGGCATATTATGAATTACAAGCACATGAGTGAATTTTAGATCACAAAAGATCTGAAGGGAGAGGAATATCCCTTACGTAACTGACTGCACCGCATCAGAAACAGCTGCTTGCAAATAAAAAGACCAACCGGGGAATGGCAGACTTATTCTTAATTTAGACACACTGTCAGCTTGTAGATCGGGTATTTTCGGCGTGTGACACCGCCGTACATTGAAGCATACATCAGCTTTAAGTTTTCCTCTTTTTCCTCATCTTTCTCACATACAGTAGAGTATTTGTCTCCACCTTCTATCAGTCTCTGCTCCTCTCTTCCATGATGCTTGCTCACTGCGTTGCTATTTCTCCCCCTCTCCCCTTCCCTCGCTTTATCTCCCTCTCTGATTCTCTCTCTCTCTCGCTCTGTCTCTCTGTCTGTGTGTCTCTCTGTCGCTCTGTCTCTCTGTCTCTCTGTCTGTCTGTGTGTGTGTGTGTGTGTGTGTGTGTGTGTGTGTGTGTGTGTCTCTCTCTCGCTGTGTCTGTGTGTGTGTCTGTGTGTGTGTGTGTGTGTGTGTCTCTCTCTCGCTGTGTGTGTGTGTGTGTGTGTCTCTCTCTCTCTCTCTCTCTCTCTCTCTCTCTCTCTCTCTCTCTCTCTCTCTCTCTCTCTCTCTCTCTCTCTCTCTCTCTCTCTCCAGAATTATCTGCCTTATGGCTTAAGGGATGAATAGCAGATATGTATATATATAATCCATTTAAAATGAGATATTATTGCTTACTCCTGCTAGTAAATCCACTCAGGCTGACACAGATACGGAGAGAGTGCAGAACATACCCCTGTGTGTGTGTGTGTGTGTGTGTGTGTGTGTGTGTGTGTGTGTGTGTGTGTGTGTGTGTGTGTGTGTGTGTGTGTGTGTGTGTGTGTGTGTGTGTGTGTGTGTGTGTGTGAGAGAGAGAGAGAGCGTGACACTATCAATGTAAGGGGTTAGGGTTTGATTTCCGGTAGGTCAACCAGAATAAATAAAAATAATGTGTGTGTGTGTGTACGGTATATGTAGTTCTTCAGCAGGAACTCTAGCGCACCCCCCCCCCCCCCCCCCTCACACACACACACAGGCACAGACACATGCATACTGTATGCAACTATGCATATTCATCCATATACATATGCATGTACTGTACAAAAACGCATACATACATATGCATACATGTATGTACAGTATGTACATACATTACAATCACTTTAATTGATGCGTTGCTCAAATACAGTAGAACACATGAGACATAACAGTATACAAGTGGAAACAAATATTAGAAATAGGATATACAGGTGTGGATGGGATTGCACTGTGGTGATGTGTCATAGATTGATTCTGGGTCTGCTCCCGGTGTGGAAATACAGACCCTTTAATGTAGGTGTTACTGTTTTCCAGCAAGAAATGACATATACAGCATATATGCTTATATAACATATACATATACATAATGCTGGCACACAGTACCACTTGAGTTTGTAGATGTGCTATTATACACTATTTTTGAAAACGTCTGGCAATATCTGAAAATGTACTTGGTAATTTGTATTTTTGAATACTTGAGTATTTACCAGAGCATATATTCTGCCACACTGAGAACCAGTGGTTCCCAAACTTTTTAGCTCGAGACCCAAAAGAGAAATTTGATGTCTAGCCCGGACCACTAGTGAAAATAGCAAATCTACAAGCTCACAGCGCGTTGCGGAGCAAAGCGTTGTGAGCTTGTAGATCGAAGTTATATTTATGGAATTTATGTGTATTCATGAAATTATTTTGAAAAATGTTAGAATTGTTTTTGATGCATAAAAAGTGTGAAAAAGTGTTGGAAATAATTAAAACAATAATAATAGTACTTGTTTCTTTTTAAAGGGGGAATATTTACTGCCGACCCACACAAATCGGTCCGCGACCCCCAAATGGGTCCCGACCCACTGTTTGGGAACCACTGGTGTAGAGCATACTAGAGTCAACAACCCTGTGGTGCTGTAGGGCCTCATAATGCCATGTCCTGTCTTATCTGTGTGAACCTGGTGAGCCATATGGACACATGCAGTCAGGCAGTGCCATCCTGGTGAGTTGTGCTGGCAGGTGTTCTGATATGATGCTGTTAAATGCTGAAGAGTATTCTGCTGTTCAATCCATCAATCTGTCACAAACAAAGTTGACAGCGCAACTGATATGCTGGTTGTTTTTATTCACTTGGTCTTACCTGAGAGAGAGAGAGAGAGAGAGAGAGAGAGAGAGAGAGAGAGAGAGAGAGAGAGAGAGAGAGAGAGAGTAATGTATGTTGTCAGAAACTGTATTAACTTTAAAGTCAATCGATAAATAATTGATAGGATAGGTTTTTGAGGCCTACTCATCTATTTTAAAAATAAGATCTTGTTCCCATGAAGTACAGAGTAATGTCACATAACAATAAGACTTAGACAGCCATGGTTTGTATAAAAATGAATCACTCTATTGAGAGAAAAAGACGGTTTGACAGTGCAGTAAAAATGTTTCTCAAAGTGTTCTCTGACGAGGTACAGAATCGAAGGCAGTTTTAAAGCATAATGGTAACCAGGGCGACGTACCAAGGTTTCACAAATATGACACAATTTGTGATTACATTAATAGCTCCAAGTTGTATCTTCTTAGCTGAGCAAGTTCTTCATCTGATGTCATCCTTCTTTCAGATTTAGGCTTAATCAGGCGCTGCCATAGCAACCAGAGTTACTCTGACCCAACTCCTGCAGAAAGTTTATCAAACACAGAGACCTGTGGACTGTCGTTTCACCCACATTACAGAGCTCCTTCTATGCCAAAGGGCATGGCAGGAAAGGCTCTGCACGTGGACACAGTCATATTGACATTATATCAATAACTTGACATAATTGAGTTAGGCCAAGATGGCATGCTAAAATATGATAAAATGATAAACACATGCACAGAAAGGCCTGACTTCTAGGTGAAAGGTGACAGCTGACAGTGGGATTAGTTATACAATACCTCAGAGACAGGAAGGGTTATATGATTTGGGCTTATGCAAATTGTTACACATACAAGTAATTATTAATCGATAAAGTAGATAAAGGCAGACCTATCAATAATAATCATTGCGAACGCGGAAGGAGGCGCGCGACGCCTCCGCCCAAGTGGAGCTTACTATGAAACCGTGCTCGGGTTGTGTGTGTCTCCGTCTGTCTGTGGCGCTGCCTGTGTGCAGCCGCGCCCCCATGTCACTCACGCTCTCATTGGCTGCTGACAGATCTCAGAGAGGAGCTTACTATGAAACCAACCCGATCACCCCCCAAACACGGTGAAATAGCACGGATTGACAAACGGCAATTACGTGCATAGATGACTAGGAACTCCGAAACTCCGTGCATAGGAGAACCATATCCCCCCCCCATTAAAGGAGAAATCCGGACATTTTAAGTGTTATCTTTGATGTGTCGTTAATCACTCACCGACGTAGAAAGTGGCGTTGAGTTATTTCAGAGAGTCCCGTGACGTGCAGTCTCTCAACCCTCTCCGTTGGCATAATGGGAGCCCGTGTATGAGTGAAAATCGTCTATTATAACTGATGCAAAGTTAGTATTTTCTCTACTACTGCCCATTGTGGAGTGTCATGATACCCTAACAGGCACTGGAAGTCTCCGACGAGCTAACGCTAATGCAGAACGAGCTAACGCTGTTTGCTTGTTTCTCTCCCAGAACCTGGCAACTCGGTGTTGCCAGGGAGAGAAACAAGCAAACAGCGTTAGCTCGTTCTGCATTATCGTTAGCTCGTCGGAGACTTCCAGTGCCTGCACGTCACGGGACTCTCTGAAATAACTCAACGCCACTTTCTACGTCGGTGAGTGATTAACGACACATCAAAGATAACACTTAAAATGTCCGGATTTCTCCTTTAACTTCAATACGAGGCGGAGGCAGTCACGTGACTTTCTCTCTACGCTCTCCCCATCACGGTGAAATAACACGGATTACAAGTCCGTAAATACACAACATAACAATTTACGCGTCTTACTTGTAATAATAATAATGATAATACATTTCCGGTAAATTTTCAGTGCGTGTGTCAGGAGCAGAGACTCCAGAGTAAAAATATTGTTTAGAGGGGATGGTTAGTGAAATTATACATATAGTTTAATTGAAAAAGTGACACAGTATGACTTTAAGCTCCCTTTTCCAAAATGTGCATTCTGCTACTCCCCATGCATGTGAGGTGCACATGAATAGACTGTGCACCTAGATTTTATTTTAATAACTTTTTCAACCTCTTGAACCCTCTAGACAAAGACTTAGTAAACTGAACCTGAGTTGTGTCTGTACTTGAACTGCTTTTTTTCTGTCTACACCAAATGTCTTTGCCAAAAAATTGTTGTGACGCTTTGTGAGCTTGTAGATCTTTTTTTGGCTAATGTTCCCCCTGGATGCTGGGGTTCAAGTGGTTAAGTACTCATATCGGTATACTCGGTACCGATGGCACCTAGGCGCCGTGTGTGTGTGTGTGTGTGTGTGTGTGTGTGTGTGTTCGCAAATTATCTTGCAAACCACAGGACCGATCCAAGGCCTGTACTGTACATGTTCTCTATATTACATTATCTTCACCCTACAGGCTCATTCAACAGCATGTGTATACGAGAGGCCTGTACATCTGCTCTGTATTACATTACCTTTACCCTGCAGTCATCCAGTATGCAAGATCCTCTGCATTGCAAATGATGCTCTCAAGGCTTTTGCGCATTGGGTGAGGATGTGTTCCATGGGGTGGGTGGGTGGGTGGGTGTGTGTGTGTGTGTGTGTGTGTGTGTGTGTGTGTGTGTGTGCGTGTGCGTGTGCGTGTGTGCGCGCGCGTTTGTATTACTATACTTGTTAGGGCCATATCTCCCCACACAATTTCAGAAATAGACATTTTGAGGACCATTTTCCTGGTCCTCACATGGAGAAATGGTTATTTTATGGTTAAAGAATATTTGGGGAATTAAGCTTACAATTATAAAAAAGACTCAGGTTGGGGTTAGGATGAGGATTAGGCATTTAGAAGTGATGTTTTGGGGCTCAGAAATGGAAATATATCTGATATATACTTAGTTGCACGCCTGTGTTATGCACCGGAAAATAGCCGAACTAAAAGCTCACAACGTGTAGATCTGCTATTTTTCAGGCTACAGCTATATTTTCAATTCTGTCCTTAAAATGTTGATGTCCTCACAAGTAGGCCTATAGTAATGCAAACGTACACGTGTACGCAGGCCCGGATTTATAGGAGTTGAGGCCCGTGGGCTAGAGTAATTTTCGAGGCCCCCCTGGCACGCATGCACGCGCTTCAATTTTCCGTTTCGTTTCGTTTTTCGTTGTTTTTCTTTTTATTTCGGGTTTAATTTGGTTATTTAGATCCCAAAAATACTCCTTGAGGTGGAGTAGTATACATATCAATTTGATCATAAAGAAAATAAATAATAATAATAATAATATATATATATTTTTTTCACCCCCCCAGTTGGGCTGCAGCCCACCCTAGCCCAACGGTAAGTCCGGCCCTGCGTGTACGTGCGTGCGTGTGTGTGTGTGTGTGCGCGCGCACACGTGTGAGTGTGAGTGACTTAGAGATAGCTTCCGGCTAGTATAGAGATAGGGCCTGGGTAGAGTGTTGTGTGAATATCAAAGCAGTGTTATCAGGCTGGGGGAAGTGGTGACCGCTCCAAGAAATTAATCACTGCTGCAGCTGGGTGAGGAATTCAAGTGTAGTCTGATAGAGAGATTGGCTTGGTCTTGTTACCATGTTACAGGAGCCAAGGATGCTATATACTCACTGACTGTACATTCGTCCCCTGTGCGTGCAGTTTGTGTGCGACTGTGCGTGCATGCACCTTTTTGTGCTTGTTTGTGTGTGTGTTTACATTAATTTAATTATTAAAATAAAACATGGGCTTTAGATTTTAAAAAAAATTACTCCAGTGATTGCAGGTTTCACAAAGTCAAGTGCATCTTTTGTTTGGATTAAGAATTAATCCTTCCTACTATATGTCTATGAATTACAACCCAATAGGAGGGGGAAAAAATTCTTAACTACAACAGAAGCAGGGGGGGGAATCAATTACAGGGAAAAAAATCCTAGATTCAAACTTAAACCTTAGCAAACTAAGGCTCAATTTACATCCTGGTGGAAATGAGAGAACGCTAATGCATTTAACGTACATCAAAGGCATTTTGCTCCACTTCTCAGACAAAATCTACTCTATTCAAGGATTTGCCTTCCTATTTTGGGGGGTGAGGTACCATATTATACATTACTGGTGTTAATTTCCATAACTATTACCCCACGGCAGAGAGAGAGAGAGAGAGAGAGAGAGAGAGAGAGAGAGAGAGAGAGAGAGAGAGAGAGAGAGAGAGAGAGAGAGAGAGAGAGAGAGAGAGAGAGAGAGAGAGAGAGAGAGAGAGAGAGAGAGAGAGAGAGAGAGATTTGATCATCACTCATGGTTAGGTAATGATAGTGTCTCCTGCTATATTCAGTATATGTATGACCATTTCATAGAAAATAGCATTTCTATAATCCATCCTTTTTGCATATTACGTAAGTACAGAATCAGAGTTTGGAGAAGGATGTGTCATGAAGCTGCAGTGAGAAGATTAATTTTAGCCATACAGTTGCTGACAATATTTGTTAACCTCTTAGACAAACCCTCTAGACTTTAACAAACTGGACCTGAGTTCGCTCTGTACTGTAGTCTGTACTTGGACCACTTTTTTCCGTCTACACCAAATCTCTTCGCCAAAAGTAAGCCGATCTATTTTTGGCTAATGTTCCACCCGAATATGTATGGATCACATTAACCCTGGCGTCCCTATTTTGGGCAATTTTCGTGACTTTAATTTAATTAATTATTTCAAACATTTCCAAGATTTTCAAAAAATAGCTGTTAATGCATTGCACCACAATGTGTTGCGAGCTTGTAGATGTATTTTTGCTATTCATCGTACAATGAATAGGGCTTAAGGAGTTATGAGCAGAATGAAATAATTAATTAGGCTGTGTGAGCGTGAGCAGGTTTTTATATATCAAAAGAGAGGTTCGTTTTAATCCTGTGTGTGTGTGTGTGTGTGTGTGTGTGTGTGTGTGTGTGTGTGTGTGTGTGTGTGTGTGTGTGTGTGTGTGTGTGTGTGTGTGTGTGTGTGTGTGTGTGTGTGTGTGTGTGTGTGTGTGTGTGTGTGTGCGTGCGTGCGTGCGTGCGTGCGTGCGTGCGTGCGTGTGTGTGCGCGCGCGCGCGCGGGGGTGTGCAGTCTGTGCACGCGTGTGTGTGCGTGCATCTGAGTAGGTTTTATTCATTTATTTGGGGACTAGAATAAAATTGGAGAAGTGGAAGGGAACTTCAACGGAATGACCCTGAAGTGGATTACTGATTGAACTCAAATAATTTACATTTCATAGTGATTGGATTGAATTTCATATTTTTACCTGCAAGCATTTTGCTCGTGCTGATAACTACTGTATACTTATACTAGGCAGAGAGATATTGCACTTGGTCATCACTCACTGTCTGCTGTCTGTCTGTCTGTCTGTCTGTCTGTGTACTGATAATCTCACAAACTACTAGGTCGATCAGAATCATATTTCTTTTGAACGCTGCCAGCAGGCCAAGGACTTAAATTCCCAAATATTTTTTAAAAAATGTCGCTGACAACTATATCATTTTGCTGGATTATGACTGCAGAGCAATCTTCCCACAAGACCACAGAGATAAACATCCCGCCAGGCTATGGAGCAGAACTAGTAAATCGGGTGCTAGCCATCTGTGCAGCGGATGTGATCCACAGTACACTACCAGCCAATTACAACACTCCTATCCTGAGAGGGAGAGGGTGGGGGGGTGAGAGAGATACTTTTAACCCCTAACTGCTCCTCGGGCACTGTATCAACCCATTAAGACCGGGAACGCATCTCTGTGTCATTTTTTTTATTTCTTTGGCTATTCAAAAATAGCAGATCTACAGCGCAGAGTGCCGCGCTATGAGCTTGTAGATCTGCTATTTTTTGTTTTATTTGTGTAAAATCTTTGAATATATTTATATTTTTTTAAAGCAAAAACATTTCACTCAAATCTTTGCTTCTGGGGATTCTACAAATGTCTTCTAAATCCTAAAAGTGTTTTGAAAAAACTAATGTTGCTATATATCAGTGGTTCTCAAACTTTTTCATGTCAAGGACCACCAAAATGATATGTAGTTGGCCGCGGACCCCCATCTCAAAATATGTTGTTCCAGGGACCCCCCCCCCAGAAGCAAAGATTTGAGTTAAAAATGTTTGCTTTAAAAAAATATAAATTCAATGATTTGCACAAATTGCCAAGATATGGACGTCACACCACTGACATCAGACTGATGTCATAGACTGGTGTACAAGTAAAAACTAGAACCAGGAGACCTGGTACTGCCAGACCCCTAGTGGTTGAAATCTGAATGGCCGTGCTTCGCATGACGTGTGTCCCTTCTATGTCCCTTCTATGACGAAAGAGGGACAGACTTTTTGACAAAGTGACATACCATGTATGGAGAAAACAGATACAAAGCCTCATGTAAGCCCGACCCCTTGGGTCTGGCAAATATATATGCTTACGTGCTGTGTGCCAGGTTTTGTGTTGGCGTTGGTGTGTGACGTCAGACCTTAGCTCTTGGTCAGCCTATGTAAGGCGAAGATCAGCGTTGACTGCGTCAGAACGCAACAGAGACACAGATGCAGACACAGAGCTCAACGGGGGGTAATGCATCATGCCCAGTCACACATTTGTTTACCGCGGCCATACATTCTTTTGTTGGACAGCATCTTGTACTGTGGTAATAAGCTGTACCTTATCATTTAACTTACACAGAAAGAGAGACAAGAGGCAAGATACAGGTTTTTGCTCTAGCCATACACAGTAGCAATATTTCTTTCATAATACGTCTTGTTGGACATTCCCAAAGTGTGTAGTGGCACTGCACCTCAGTGGGGACTGTAACTCACTCTGTCCCACAGAAACTTCGGCAAGTCACACAAGGAACAAGCACCACCATGGGCAAGAAAAAAAAGGCTGCTAAGCTCAGGCGAAAGCAATCGAAAAATGACAAAGCATCGCGAGCCAAAGACAGCAATAAGGATGACGACAAAAAAGAGGACTTTGACATTTTCTCCTACCAGCTCCTAGCACTGGACCGCAAGCTGAGACAGGTCCTTGGAGACGGGAACTGTCTGTTCAGAGCTCTAAGTGACCAGTTAGAAGGTCACTCCAGGGGACACCTGCAGCTGCGCCAGGAAACAGTCGACTACATAACGTCCCATCGACAAGACTTCGAGCCCTTTTTGGCGAAGGACGAGCCCTTTGCAGAATACTTGTCTAAACTCTCTGAGCCTGGTACTTTTGCTGGCCAAGATGCCATTGTGGCTTTTGCCCGCAGTCAGCAGCTAAAAGTGGTCATCCATCAGCTTCGTGCGCCACTGTGGGAGATAAATGGCGCAGAGGAGCTCTTGTGCCAAGAGCTACACATTGCATTTCGCTATGGCAACCACTACGACAGTGTAAGGCCCATTGGGGACAGCTCGGAGAGCCCTGCTCAGCTCCGAACAGAGAAACTGCAGAGTTCCTCCATCAGCTCCCCGACTTGCACAGAAGTTGCTTATCAGAAGCAGCCATCAGAGGGTAGCGAAATTTTCCTGCAATGTATGTCAAAGAAGCAGAAGAAGCACGAGAAAGAAAAGCGGCGTCGCCAGGAGTACCAGCAGAAGCAGCAGGAGCTGATGAATTCGAAGAGACAATGGAACTACAGCCCGTACCTTCCAGAGGATACAGTAACAACCTTATTGCCAGCCCTCACCACTCTGAGTATATAGGCGGGAGCCAAACAACTACTGTACAACAACTACTACAAAAACAAGGGAACCAGGAGACCTGGTACTGCCAGACCCCTAGTGGTTGAAATCTGAATGGCCGGACTTCGCATGACGTGTGTGCACAGGAAAAGAGGGACAGACCGACCGACCGACAAAGCCTCATGTAGGCCGACCCCTTGGGTCTGGCAACAAAAATACCAGTGGTGCTGACGCTGTCAAACAAATGTTTTGCACATTGCCAAAAATCACAATGGATGACTTTTCAGAAAGAAAACACTTTAGTTTGGTGCCGGCCTGGGAGTATGTGTGTGCGTGCATTTGGGGAGAGAGAGAGAGAGCTGCTGTCTCCAACAGCTTCAGGATGAAGGGAGTGGAGCACCCAACAGCCATAGTACTGTGTGAACTGCAGGACAAGGTCAGGGGATGGAACCACCTCAGTGGTGATCATTGCTGAAGAGTGCAGTTGAACTTGTGAAGCAGAAGATTCAACCCACGTCAATCAGCGGATTCTGGCTTGCAAGGGGCTGTGCACTACATTAACCAGAATCTCTGTTAGATGACCTGGGCTGGAAAAGCCCAAAATATGGCCATGGTCTATATGTCTTCTAAAATCACTGGAGTTGAAGCAGACTTCTTTGCCAGCATAATGGTAGATGCTACGATAGCCGTAAAGCTGCAATTGATATGTTGACAGCAAGGCCAAGTATCCACTGAACTCTGCTTAAAGCCCACAGTCACAGCCAGAAAGAAGGAAAATGTCCTGGTCAATGTGGCTATGCCCTGAACTACACAGTGGTAAAAATGCATAGCCAACGACACCATTCAGTATCTTGCAGAAGACCAAGTTGAAGATGGGATCAAAGTCCTCATCAACGACTCCGGGAAGCTTGACCAGATCAGACAGAATCTGGCATCACCAAAGGAGAGAAGCCAGAAGATAGCGGCATCAAGCAGAAATGTTATCCTGACCACAGGCAGCACTGGTGACATGTGTCTGGATGTGAACACCATGGCTGCAGGTGGGTCCTCAAGATGGACCTCAAATGCATTGCCACGGCCACAGGAGATGGTGCAGGAACAGAAAGCATGCACACCTGCCTCCACAAGAGTGTGATGGGATGGAGCGCTCCCCCTGCCACGACACACTGTGTGTTGTGAAGAAGTTGCTAGAGTCTGTCTGATACAGGAGAATTTCGGCTAACATCTAAAATGTCAAGAAATGAAGCATGAGCTAATGTAGAGGGTGTGACTTTTCACAAAAAGGTAAATAACTTAAAACAAATGCTTTCAACAAAACATTGTATCCTTATCAGCAGACATAAGCAGAGGTTGATCCCCCTACAGTATGTGATCTTTGAACAGGCATATTGTTATCAAAGACATCCATTCACACCATGGGAATGCCCCCCCATCCTTCTGGGTATCAGTGCATGGTCCAGTCAGTGCGTGACCTGTCAAGTACTGTCTAGGCTTAGGCTACTTGTGTGTGTAAGTGCGTCACATTCTTGTCAAACACAAGAAATAATTTTGGGATGGTCAAAAGGAGGCATAGCTTTCAGATTTTCTGGAGCAGTCCAACCACGCAGGATATGAATGTTTGGATGATAGTGGCTGATAGATTTATAAATTAAATTAACTAGATGTCAGGGCCCTAACCTCTAGTCCCAACCTCCCAACCGTGGTCATGTGATAAGAAGGTCAGACTTCCTGTATCTGGTTGCTATGGCAACCTGCCAGATCAGGCTGAGGGTCTGATAGGCAAATCGCAAAATCAATCAAGCCGAGAGTCTGATCACTGATCGAGGTGGGGTGAGGAGCCTAAAACATAGCCAGAGCTCTGATCAACAGTCTGTGACGGGTCTTGGAGGCATGTGGAGTGATCCTGTGCTTGCGAATCCCGCACGAACTTTCTGAGCTTTTGTCAATTATATAGTAGTAAGATTTACATGCTCCAAGGTAAATGAATAATTATGTTGTACTGTAGCTACAGATAACAGGACAACTGTTACCAAGGCGACGATGACGATGGGATAATCATCCCGATTAAGGATGCAACACCAGTGTGACGTCGCCCTAGGATCATACGACACCATATCCCACCCATAAGTACAGCGGAACGCGGAGCGGCTAGCAGACCAGCTGTAAGATAACGACCCTGATAATACTTGGAGACTTGAGATAGAGCTATACCTAGTTCTCATAGAATCTCATAGTTGGCTGAGCCGCTCGCCTCAGCCCCCAACCCCCACCTGTGACAGTCACAAGAGCCTGTAGTGCCTTAAGAATAATACAGTCCTTTAATATCATATCGAAGTTGTAACAGAGTCCTCTGTTATAACAACACTATAAAATATGTATAAGTATAAAGACAATAAAAGTCTATACGTTGTGGGTAATAATTCATATTTAAGAGGTTATTTCAATTGGCGACTACTTAAACTTCACGTAGACTTTACTAGACAACATGCAATATACATAACACTTGACAACAACCACAACACAATAAAAAAAATCACACCCAGTGTGAAGTGGGCGGTGTGGTCACAGTGGTCATCACAGTGATGGAAGTTCACTTAAAGAAAAGTAATATTGTGGACCAACCATTGTACACCCCTAACTTAAATAAAAACATAAATGTGTTTTTTTTTAAGTGCATTTATAGGGCTATGCACATGTGTCATGTTTCACTAGCCAATCACAGTCCTGAATAGACTGTTTTTGGCCAATCACGGTGCAGGGTTAGGGGGGTACACTGGTGGCCAATCACAGCGCAGGGTTGGGGGGGTGCAAAATCCAAACCTCACATATAGGGGCGGTTTCACCGCCCAAAAACAATGCTCAAATTAACAAACTAAAGACTCACTGACATCAAACTAAAATCCAATTACAGAACACAACATGAGTCTGCAGTATAGTCTCTGAGAGCTCGTTAGCAAACCAGGCTCAAGTGGACCTTGCAGGCGAATCAATGCAACACTATGGAGGAGAGGGGGAGTCTCAGTTGTTTCCCTTATACTCCAGTAAATCGTCTCTGTTCATAACTAGTCCCAGGTTTTCAGAAGGTGGCATACCCGTTTCCTGTTCCAGTTCATTTTCTTTGCAATAGTTTCGTTTGGCTTGACAGCAGGTTTCAACAGGAAAACACATACTGTACGTACGTACCTGTATGACACCTTCACATGTGTTTCCAGTTCAAATCTGCTGCAGAGCCAATCAAACGGAAACTGAACTGGAACAGGAAATGAATGCTACACCTTCTGGAGTTTTAAAGTGAGCCTATTGCCAACGGAATGGTGAAAGTAGACATCCCTGCTTGACCCCCTTCTCGATATTAGAGCTGACCTGCATGCATGATTTTGCATGAGGTTCCGCCATGAGTTCTTAACCACATGAACCCTAGCGTCCCTACATTGTGGGCTAACATTTGGCGAAAATAGCAGATCTACAAGCTCACAACACTTGAGCTTGTAGATCTGCTTTTTCGTCAAAGATATTTAGTGTAGAGTGCCAACAGTATGGGGCCCTAGCTTAGAGAGCCCCCTCACCCGGACCGTCGAGCCCCTTCAGTCCAGACTGGCAGTTAAAAAAAAATACTTCTGGTACTTTTTAATTAATAGCGTTTCGGTGTCAAGCCTTCCTCAGCGTGTTAAGTAAGTGGTCAGTGGTGTTGTGTGTACCAGGAGGGACTGATAGACAGACAGACAGACAGACAGACAGACAGACAGACAGACAGACAGACAGACAGACAGACAGACAGACAGACAGACAGACAGACATGACAGACAAGGACTTCAGCTGCTGTCGGTAAAAATACATGCGCACCCGTACTTACGCAAAACTACAACCTGAAAACAAGTTAAATAATCTCTTTTGTACGGAGCCCCTAAAGGGCCATAGAGCAGATATTTTTTTATCTTGAGCGCACGAGATCCTAGGATGTTCCCTCATCATAATAAGATGTGCGCTCGAGATCCTAAGACATTCCCACATCATAATAAAGTGAGGGAACAAGATCCTTATGTCGTGCCCTCAAGATCCTTATGTCGTGCCCTCAAGATCCTTATCTCGTTCTAACGTCTTATTAACTTGAGCGCTCAAGATCCTAAGACATTCCCACATCATAATAAAGTGTGGGAACAAGATCCTTATGTCGTGCCCTCAAGATCCTTATCTCGTGCCCTCAAGATCCTTATCTCGTTCTAACGTCTTATTAACTTGAGCGCTCGAGATCCTAAGTTGTTCCCTCAAGATCCTTATACAGTTATACTCACCTTTACGCACGGTGGATTTACTTGGATTATGCGATATAATAGCCTGTGCGACAGTGTGCGTCCATCCTATTCTTTATTATGGTGAACGAATTGATGCTATTATTATAATACTAATAATTATTATTATCGTTTTGTCCTTGTTGGTGTACAGTTGGTTCTGGTTGCAATGGATACAGTACTGTCGGGCCGGGCGCGCAACGGCGCAGAATGGCAACATCAGGCTCTCTCTCTCTCTCTCTCTCTCTCTCTCTCTCTCTCTCTCTCTCTCTCTCTGCTAATTCTCAACGATTCTCTCTCTCTCTCTCTGCTAATTCTCAACGAAAATCTGTGATTCTAATTTTCCTATGATCACCAGAAGTGAGAGTGTCAATTCCTTGATCAAATATGGTTTTATTCAAAGGAAATCAAAGGCTACAGCTTATGGAGCCAACATCGGTATAGTGTCCAAGCGTCTCAGAAAGAGATTTCACCGCAACATGATTCCATTGCTCAGGAAATAAACAACGGATCACAATAATATAACATTCCCTATAATCAGTAACATGTAGGTGATACCTATGTCTATCAAATATGGTTTTAATGAAAGGCATATTTTTTTATCTTGAGCGCACGAGATCCTAGGATGTTCCCTCATCATAATAAGATGTGCGCTCGAGATCCTAAGACATTCACATTCCCACATCATAATAAAGTGAGGGAACAAGATCCTTATGTCGTGCCCTCAAGATCCTTATGTCGTGCCCTCAAGATCCTTATCTCGTTCTAACGTCTTATTAACTTGAGCGCTCAAGATCCTAAGACATTCCCACATCATAATAAAGTGTGGGAACAAGATCCTTATGTCGTGCCCTCAAGATCCTTATCTCGTGCCCTCAAGATCCTTATCTCGTTCTAACGTCTTATTAACTTGAGCGCTCGAGATCCTAAGTTGTTCCCTCAAGATCCTTATACAGTTATACTCACCTTTACGCACGGTGGATTTACTTGGATTATGCGATATAATAGCCTGTGCGACAGTGTGCGTCCATCCTATTCTTTATTATGGTGAACGAATTGATGCTATTATTATAATACTAATAATTATTATTATCGTTTTGTCCTTGTTGGTGTACAGTTGGTTCTGGTTGCAATGGATACAGTACTGTCGGGCCGGGCGCGCAACGGCGCAGAATGGCAACATCAGGCTCTCTCTCTCTCTCTCTCTCTCTCTCTCTCTCTCTCTCTCTGCTAATTCTCAACGATTCTCTCTCTCTCTCTCTGCTAATTCTCAACGAAAATCTGTGATTCTAATTTTCCTATGATCACCAGAAGTGAGAGTGTCAATTCCTTGATCAAATATGGTTTTATTCAAAATGATTATTTCTTGTCCATTTGTTTGTGAGGTGAGATCACAGCTTCTCTCTACTTTTGTGTGATATTGATAGCATACAACTTTGAATTTGTTTGCAGTTAATTCCTATTGCTTACTGGATATTAAGAATTTGGGGATTTCGCTGTATTTTGTCAAATGTATCGCTGTTGATCAAGACAAAATAAGCGTCGGGTTTTTGCGATTAGATGTGCAGTGCACACTGCGCTGCCAGCCACTGACAACCAATTTAATACCTTTACTAGTTACCCAACACTGCTTTTGCAAATATATATATATTTCTAATTGGTCCAAAATATTGTCTATTCATGAAACCACCTGCTGACCAGCTGTCAGCATTGGGCAAAAACATGTTTATAGGTGGGAATATGTGACCATTCCTCTCTATTATAAAACTAGACTAATTGGACCCAGAAGTGTTGTTTTTCTATTTACTTTTAATATTGAAATGTAATCTATAGGCCTATTGTATGAAAATAAACTTTGTTGCTAAGAGTTGAGTGACACAATGTCATAAATGAGTGTCCTATAGTCTCACTCAGCAGCCGCACCGAGGAACCACCGTAGCGTCGGATATTACCCAATGTTTGCTTTCTAAGCTTGATCTAGCCTTTGATTGCCTTTCAATAAAACCATATTTGATAGACATAGGTATCACCTACATGTTACTGATTATAGGGAATGTTATATTATTGTGATCCGTTGTTTATTTCCTGAGCAATGGAATCATGTTGCGGTGAAATCTCTTTCTGAGACGCTTGGACACTATACCGATGTTGGCTCCATAAGCTGTAGCCTTTGATTTCCTTTGAATAAAACCATATTTGATCAAGGAATTGACACTCTCACTTCTGGTGATCATAGGAAAATTAGAATCACAGATTTTCGTTGAGAATTAGCAGAGAGAGAGAGAGAGAATCGTTGAGAATTAGCAGAGAGAGAGAGAGAGAGAGAGAGAGAGAGAGAGAGAGAGAGAGAGAGAGAGAGAGAGAGAGAGAGAGAGAGAGAGAGAGCCTGATGTTGCCATTCTGCGCCGTTGCGCGCCCGGCCCGACAGTACTGTATCCATTGCAACCAGAACCAACTGTACACCAACAAGGACAAAACGATAATAATAATTATTAGTATTATAATAATAGCATCAATTCGTTCACCATAATAAAGAATAGGATGGACGCACACTGTCGCACAGGCTATTATATCGCATAATCCAAGTAAATCCACCGTGCGTAAAGGTGAGTATAACTGTATAAGGATCTTGAGGGAACAACTTAGGATCTCGAGCGCTCAAGTTAATAAGACGTTAGAACGAGATAAGGATCTTGAGGGCACAAGATAAGGATCTTGAGGGCACGACATAAGGATCTTGTTCCCACACTTTATTATGATGTGGGAATGTCTTAGGATCTTGAGCGCTCAAGTTAATAAGACGTTAGAACGAGATAAGGATCTTGAGGGCACGACATAAGGATCTTGAGGGCACGACATAAGGATCTTGTTCCCTCACTTTATTATGATGTGGGAATGTCTTAGGATCTCGAGCGCACATCTTATTATGATGAGGGAACATCCTAGGATCTCGTGCGCTCAAGATAAAAAAAAATCTGCTCTATGGCCCTTTAGGGGCTCCGTACTTTTGCCATATTATGTAAAAGTATTTTGCGATATGTATATTGCGCATGTTGATATTGTTCTGACGATACATTTTCGATATTGCGGAAATCAGTGGTACGGCGTCAATATATTATATTGACACCGTACCACTGCAATTTTGCACATTCACCTAGGTTTTATTTTGACTAGAGCTGACTTCTTCCTTCAAAGTATTTGTAATCTCATTGTTTGTTATAAATGTAAACGGCTGGGTTTTCAATTGGACTGCAATCTACTACAAGTACAGATTTTGTAATGCGATTACAATCTGTAATTATAATCTGTAATTCCCCTGCCCTAGATAATCCCTTGCTGCCAAAGACTACAGGCACAGTGGAGGCTAATCGTTGTTTAAGTCTGCTCTGTGACTTTGACTTTGAAACGTGTGAGGTCCCTGCTCAAGATTTCTAAAGTTATCTTAGTTAATTAGGAACCGCAGTCATCCTTTATGACTGAGAAAATCACTGTCTGTGGCTTTTTATAGAAAGTAAGAATGACAATGGAGCATGAGTCACTGGGTTTAGGGTTGGAACTGCGTCATTGTATGTATTTAATAGAAGACCCCCCACCCACCCCCAAGGAAGAAGCCTTAGGATTTTTTATCCATAGTGATGATACTGCACAATTACACACACACACACACACACACACACACACACACACACACACACACACACACACACACACACACACACACACACCGTGTACAGTAATCTTGCTTAAGACCACACTCACTATGTGGACGGTGATCATTAAACAAAGCAGATCCATGTTATATTTCATCTAGAAAAACAGGAGGGAGAGAGAGAGAGAGAGAGAGAGAGAGAGAGAGAGAGAGAGCTGTGAGCTACAGTTTGAGCTGCCTATTGTAGCGGAACAATGACAAGATACAGCAAAGAAACTGCAGCTACAGAGAAAACACGCACAGGCAAACATAAACTGTGTGTGTGTGTGTGTGTGTGTGTGTGTGTGTGTGTGTGTGTGTGTGTGCGTGCCTGCGTGCTTGCGTGAGTGCGTGTGTGCGTGCGTGTGTGTGATGTGTGTTGGTGGATCTCCTCTACATAGTCTATAATTATGGTACTGTGTTTGTATATAATGTGTGCACATGATACAAGCACCAACACACAGACACACACAGACACACACACACACACACATACACACACACACACACACACACACACACCATGATGTGATTGCAGCTGTTGTTCGCTGTATAATTAATTGCGTACTGGGAGCGCTTTTGGTCATTTACTCCAAAAGAATTACAATCATCGTTACTGCAGCCGGCTCACAGCTGGCGAACGGCTACTATAATTTAACTCTGAAAACTTCTGGGGGCAAAGCAGCCTCAACTTCTGCAACTTTGGAACATGACAACTCACCTTGTTCCAGAGGGGGAGATGATGGGAATCCAACACTCCTCATCATCTGAAACAAGTGAGAGAAACACTGGAAGGCATACACCATAATTAAAAAAATCTAGATAATAGAGTTAAAGTCGTCTGCGCGTGCGCGCGTGCGTGCGTGCGTGTGTGTGCGCGTATGTGAGTGTGTGTTTCAAATGCTACCAAGGGGCAAGTGGCTTCATTGCCTCAGAGCCACGGCAATAGATTGCTACTGTATATCCCCCCACCCACCTGCGCCAGGGGACAGAGGCAACCGTTTTGTTTAATTGAAAAAGTTACACAGTATGACTTAATTCTAACTAATTTGAACTTTTCATTTGTAATTACTGTACCTTCAAGTTTGAACCCCAGCTGTGTCTTTGGAGTGTTTGGTGCAGCCTTTTTCAGTCTCTGTCACTCCTCCTTGCAGCCCAAATATGGCAGCTGAAGCGTCTCCAATTGTTTCTATAATTATCCAGGAATATGGCCCAGGCTTCAGTCATGGTCAATGTTTATTCCTGGGTGCAGACCTCTTTCATCCCTCGCTGCTCACTCCCCTTCACATTCACTCCATTCGCTATCTTGCTCCATAATGCTCCATACATTTTGTATTATTCATTTATTTGGTCACAATGTATATTCTTTCCAGAATACATACTGTACCTGTAACCCTCTTATGATTTCCTCACGACTTAGGTATTGTTTTTATTTTTCTGATTTTTCACCCCTTCCATCTTGGTCTCTACAAAACAGGCTGTGCATGATCTATCTATGATAATAAAATGAAGCAAGATCTTTATTTAACACAAATCAAGATACCGTATATAACACAGCAAATGATATCTATAACCATGAGTGCTGCTGACAAACTATTTACTTATTAACTTTATAAAAACTAGGGCGATTCGCGTTGGGAACGGAAGCCCCTCCGATTATGCAATACCTGTTGTACCCATTGTAAGAGTAGCTGTTGTACTCGTTGTACCCATTGTCAGAGTACAGTCCCCATTATCATAGTACTTGGAGGCCAGTTTATGGCGTATGTACTATGACATCATATTGATGACATCAGGGATCTCCATATATGGGCATAAAAGGGACACAGACAAAGACAGACAGATACAGAGATCTCCATACGGACAGAAAAGGGACACAGACAGACAGACAGATACAGAGATCTCCATACGGACAGAAAAGGGACACAGACAGACAGACGTTCAGAGATTTGTGGATTCATTGATACATAGAGGTTCGGCGGCCCTCACACCCATGTCGCTGAGCTCCATATATGGAGCTGAAAGATTAGTTTGCGCCTGATGCCATGACGACATATTGAGGTTAGACAACAAGCTCCATATTTGGGAATAGCTACATTCGGAACCCTTTCTGATGACATCATTGATATGACGTTAGTAGTGGCCGATTACAACGCTATGTATATATACATTTTTGATAAGCTGCATGGATGCTATTCCTTTTAATTGGAGACGAGTAAAAACATATAGACAAAAGCAATTGTCGATGTCCATCATTGTTTATTGTTTGAGAGCGTTACAAACATCACGTGAAGCTCGGCCAATCACGTAAGCCGACAGGTCGGGTTGGCCAATCATAGTTCAAATTAGTCATGATAATGCAACCTAGCCCAGAAACATAATATCTCCCTTGGTTGAGTGGTAGATGTTTGGGAGACCTGCTTTCCAGGTGGTATCGCATCGGAATCATTATTCCATTTATTGACCAGATAGGTAGCATGTTGAACCGATACATGTTAAAATAACCCTCCATAAAACAATGAGCCTCTTACCTCGCACTGCTGAGGAGTTCAGCTCGGCAGAATACTGGGAACGATTTTTCAAGAAGCGTGGAGAGAAAGCCTTTGAGTGGTATGGAGATTATAACAAACTTTACGGCGTGTTACATAATTACATCAAAACCCAGGATAAGGTGCTGGTGGTTGGCTGTGGCAATTCGGAGCTTAGTGAACAGCTATATGATGTGGGCTACACACATTTGACCAACATTGATATCAGTGAGACAGTGGTGACCCAAATGAACCAGCGAAATGCTGACCGACGCCCAGACCTAACTTACCATCAAGTGGACGCTACCCAGACGCCCTATGAGGATGCCAGCTACCAAGTCACTTTGGACAAGGGAACCCTGGATGCCCTGGCGTCTGAGGAGGAAGGGGCACTCGCCAAGAGAATGCTCACTGAGGTTGGTCGTGTGTTAAGTGTAGGTGGCAGGTATGTCTGTGTGACTCTGGCCCAGGAGAGTGTTATCAGGCTGGCTGTGGAGCACTTTGTCCAGATGGGGTGGGCAGTGAGACTCCACTTTCTGGAGGAAACAGCGAGGCAGGAGGACGCCATTGCACTGCCAGTCTTTGTTTTAATCTGCACCAAGTTCCGACAGCCAATGCCCATGCCTATTCTGGAGTTATGCCTTGGAGAGGGTGGAGCCCCAACACGGCTCACACAGGTGCCAGAGCTCCTGTCTGCAGTGAAGGAGCGTCAGGCATACTCTATCCTGAGAAAGAGGCTCCAAACTGGCATGGATGCGACCTCTAACCTCTCACTCACCCTGTGCCACGTCAAAACGGGTCTGCCCAGATACACGCTCACAGTGCAAGATTGTGCCCCTGGTGCCAAGGTGCCCAGGGCAAATCACTTTGCGATATTTATTGTCCCACAGGGCAGAGAGACCGATTGGCAGTATGGTTCCAGTGAGGGGCGGAGCCAGCTGGCAACCAGCGCTAACTTCAGACGGTTGGTTGTTGTAGCAATGCACAGGAACCAGGAGTACACAGACATGCAGGCTGTCCAAGCAGAGCTCTCACCAATGGTGATGGACCTTGCTCCCCCTGGTATGACAGCCAACCATCAGGTACCCTTCCTGTCAGTGGGTGGTGAGTTGGGCTGGAGAGAAGTGGTTAGTAAAGGTGTAAGTGAGCTCAGTGGGGAGTACTCTGTGGAAGATGTGAGAGGAGAAGATGGAGACCTTTATCGCAGACTGGTCTTCCTGTCTAATGCTGGCCTTGTCCAATCAGAGAGCCGCCTTATCTCTCCACATACTGCATCAAGTCACAAAAAGAAGCACAGAAAGAAGGTCAAACCAGCAGCTCCTCCTAAAACACCCCCTACCTCCCTTTCAGTGGACAGTGGCTTCCTTTGCTGTACTCACCATGGAATCATGGTGGCTGGCTTTGCCATGCTTCGGGGGGAAACACCTCAGAACAAAGATGTCCCTGTCTCCGTGCTCCTAGTGGGGCTTGGTGGAGGAGGCCTGCCTCAGTTTCTGCGGGACTTTGTACCCGGTGCCAGTGTTGAGGTTGTGGAGTTAGACCCCGTCATTTTGGAGGTAGCAAAGGACTGGTTTGGCTTCCGGCCCGATGACCGCTTGACCGTCACGCTCGGCGATGGCCTAGAACGCATCAATGCCTTGGCGAACGAAGATGGTCGCTTGTTTGACGTCATCATGTTTGACGTGGACAGTAAGGACACCTCTGTGGGTATGAGCTGCCCTCCCGCTGGCTTTGTGGAAATCTCTTTCCTGAAGAAAGTCTTAAGCCTGCTAACTCCAAGAGGTGTATTTATGCTGAACCTTGTGTGTCGTGACTCTGTGCTGAGGAAAAGTGTGGTGGAGTGCGTGTGCGGTGTGTTTCCCCTCGTGTTCTCTCGGGGGATTGACGGGGAGCTAAACAAGGTGCTTCTGTGTTCTCGGGCAGAAAAGGAGTCAGAGGACAGCCCCCGAACTGTCCCTCTGTCCCTCAACCAGACAGCCATGAGTCTGCAGATTGCGCTATCAAATAACAGCTCTACAGGAACCTCCAGCCCACATATAGACATTGCTGAGATGTTAAAAGGCCTGAATGTTGCATGAGGTTGTGTGTCACCATGGACGATGAGAGATGAGCTGAGAGAAGACGGCAAAAGGAAGATCCTGAATATCAGAGAATCTCAGCCTAACAATAACCATCACTAAGGACAGAGACAATGTTGTGAAGGTGCTTTTTTGTTAAGAAGAGTGGTGGTAGAGGTATTTTGGTTTTGGAGTAGAATTTTGAATGAGGTCTCAGTGGAGACGATAGGAGTGAAAAAAAAAGAAGTAAGTTAGTTGGTTGGTTATTGAAATAAATCCTCAAGCTCAACCCTGCCCTGTTCGCTCTCCACAAGGTCTGCTTTAGCGACCTTGTGGTGGCAGAGGTGGCTTCTGAATCTATTGACATGACTCTTATATACATTTTCTGAGAGATGCCACATAATCCGCCGATGTCACCTCGTCTTCCCTTGACCGTATAGAGCTTACGTAATTCTTATATCCAATTCCTGGTTAGGTAGCTCTATCAGACAGGACAAACCCTCTTCAACATACTGTAGGTCGCGTCAGCCTAACCTTTGGTGTAACCATGACGAGTCGTTTCGGTAACGTACACAGCAGGACAACATAAACGTGGCTAAAAGTTCTTGCAGCAGCTGGCCTGAGTTTGAATCCGACAGGAGGCACTTTGCTGCATGTCATTCCCCTTCATGTCTCTCACCCATTGTCTCTCTTAAAATAAAGCAGTAAGGCCAGAAAATAATCTTTTTAAAAAAGTGCAAGTATAAGGGATTGAGGAGGCATACAGGTGAAATGTCCTATCCTTATATTAAAATTGGCTAATGGGAAGACCAGCCGGCGGGCTGGCGGACCTCCACCAGAGGCGCTGGAATGGAATATGAACTGGGGGGACACATCAGGATGTGGACCGTACGCGCGTGCACACGAGCGAACATTTTCGCGTTTTTTTTCCGGTGGGTTTGTTAATTTTTTGGGGGGTTAATTCGGTTATTTCAGTTAATTCGGTTCAAAAAGTGTACTCCATGAAGTGTAGATGTCAGAGGTAATTTTGTCTTTCTATTTAAGGGAAAATCAAGGTTGCTCTAATGAAAATTAGAAGAACTCCATTTCCATGACACATATTTAAACAAAAATAAGCACTTTATTTAGAAATAAGGAAGGTAGAAGGAAGGCGGTGGGGGGACCCACCCAGCCTGGGTTCCCCCAACTCGCGCTCGCGGTGGTCGCGAGGTGCGGGGGACTGGACTGATTTTATTATTATATAAAAATAAAAATAAATTTTGGCTGGACTGAGCAGTGGGGGGACACAGTGTCCTTTAATTAAACAGGCGCCGGCGCCACTGACCTCCACCCCATCATTATGACTCAGACATAACCATATATAGAGCTCCCGCTGCAGCTACACCCAAATCACGAACCTCTAGTTATTGTCTCCGCCAGGCCGAAAGGCATGGCGAGAGAGTATGTTTTACCCCCTGTCTGTCCGTCCGTTTGTGTGTCCGTCCGTCCATCTGTCTGTGAACAGCTAATCTCAGGCACCGTTGGCCCGGTCGCTGTGAAACTGTGCACGCACCCTCCCTGGATGCCAATTCAGAACCTCTGCCCCAAATTTTTCACATGGGCCTGTTATAGCGCCACCAGGAGGCCGATTTGTGCAAAACCCTTTTACTCCTACAGATTTTATCCAAACATCATGCAAATCGGTACACAGTATCTCTATAGTCATGTGATCAACACGGATCTGTCCGATTGTCCATATTCCATCCTCATTGGCTAAGGTTGGCTTCCAAAATTTGCAGGATTGGTCCGTTTTGAACAAAATGCCTCAAATCATGAACGCTTTCCGTGCAATTTCACACGCAAATTCCCATTAGGCCGAGGAAGAAATGCCAGCCTTTTCACATTGGCCTGTTATAGCGCCACCAGCAGGTCTAATTTAGCAAAACAAATTTTTAGAACAAAATGCCTCAAATCATGAATGCAAGGTCTGATTGCCGTGAAAGGCCTAAGAATAAATGGCACCCTTTTCACATTGGCCTATTATAGCGCCACCAGGAGGCCACAATAACCTACCTAACCTGGCGGAGACCTGTGCTCCGAGGAGCACTTTTTCTAGTTATTAATTGCCTAAGTGTGGTGACCAGGTGACTGTGTGTGTGTGTGTGTGTGTGTGTGTGTGTGTGTGTGTGTGTGTGTGTTTCTGTGTGTGTCTGTGTGTGCACGTGCGTGCGTGCGTGCGTGCGTGCGTGCGTGCGTGCGTGCGTGCGTGCGTGCGTGCGTGCGTGCGTGCGTGCGTGCGTGCGTGCGTGCGTGCGTGCGTGCGTGCGTGCGTGCGTGCGTGCGTGCGTGTGTGTGTGTCGGAGGGTGGTTGAGTGGATAGCTCTCTGGATATTCTCTGCATTGACGTGATGACCAGTCAAAAATAATGAGCCAATGTGGTGGATTGTCCCCACTCTCTCTCTCTCTCTACTGTATGTTTGTCACTCTTTCTGTGAGTACATCAATGACTGACCTTCCCACACTCCCCCTCATGTGTCTTTTCTTTCCCTCCCTGCTCTCTGTCTTTCTCTCCTCATCATTCCTACGTCTCACCGTCCCTTCGGGCTTCCTGCACTGAAACCACCCCCGCCTCCTTGGAATCGATCACCATTTAAGCTGGAGAGAGAGCATTGACAGTTCTACAGTATAATAGTGAAATCCATGGAAGGCTGATAAATAGACAAGCCAGGTAAGACAGATGGATGGACACAGGTACATCTATGTTTTTGTTTTCTAGTAAGGAGAGGTTATTGTCTGTTAATAAGTGGTGAGATAGCCCATCGACCTCACATGCATGTATGGCCAATTGGAGCCACTCCACAGGGTCCCCAGTGACTGATAGCTGCAATAAAGTGGTCTCCTGTACAGACACAATGGTGATTTTAATGTCTTCTGCCAGAATAGCACAAGTGAGATGGACAGATCAATATTTTTAGTGTCAGCTATTTGGGTTGGTGCGCGTGTGTGTGCGTGTGCGTGTGTGCGTGTGTGTGTGTGTGTGTGTGTGTGTGTGTGTGTGTGTGTGTGTGTGTGTGTGTGTGCGTGTGTGTGTGCGTGTGTGTGCACAAGTGGTGATGTAAGAGGAGTGGCTCGCCTGCTACTAGAAGAAGAATCAAAGGTTTTTGCAAAATGGTTGCTGGTTCTTTGGACCAATGTGGGTCATTTAAAAGCACATGAAGGGCTGGACTGGACAAGCTAAGGATTTAGTTATTTAGTGTGTGTGTGTGTGTGTGTGTGTGTGTGTGTGTGTGTGTGTGTGTGTGTGTGTGTGTGTGTGTGTGTGTGTGTGTGTGTGTGTGTGTGTGTGTGTGTGTGTGTGTGTGTGTGTGTGCGCGTGTGTGTACACGTGTGTGAGTGCGTCTGTGTGTGCGTTTGCATGCTTCTGTGTGGATGTGTGCCTATGAGTGTTTCTATGCTCCTGTGTACTGCGTTCATCCATACATTCGTACACGACTGACTGGGTACGGATTGTGTGTGCAATCGTGCATGTGTTCTTGACATAGTAATTTTGGACATGTTGGTTATGGTTATAATAATGGTTATGGTTATTTGTCTCGCATAGCCAGACAAATGGACATCACTGGCTACCGATACATCTGGGAAAATCCATCTAGGGGCTAGTACAGCAGAGGAAACTGTTTTAAAAACAAAATCATATCAATGTCCTAATACAAAGGGCCGCCCTAAATCTTTGCATGTTTCTCCAATACAGTTATTTCTAAAATTGTTTCCACTCAGTTTTAGCCCCTACATTGAATTTAGATTGTCTGGCTAGGCAAGACTGAGATGTATCGGTTCAAGTTAGAGTAAAGGTTAGGTTTAGGCATTATTTCAGGGCTTTATCATGAATAGGTCATTGTTTGTGTTAACACCTGTGGTAATGGTATTTGACAGCCTTATAAGAAGGCACTGGCCAAACACAGGTACGGCATGTTTTCACACAACCAGTAGATATGCTGTATGTACTGTAGGCCTATGTACAGTATTACATATCATTCATTTTCCTTACTACGTATCAGTATTCACACTGAGACACAAAAACTCTGCACTTCTCCTGTCTTGTACTTGACTACTACTGTGTACCATCACCCTGTGCTGCTTTGAACTGAGCTGCTCTGAAGTGAGTGAGCGGGGGAATCACAAGCTGATGTAACCAACAGAAACTCTGTCATAGATGTCTATATGGCTGCAGCACCAGTACAGGACGAGCTCTGAAACGGAAAGCTGACAACTTTCTTTCATTCGTTCTTGCTTGTGTGCAGCCTGTGAGACACTCAGTCCCTAGAGAGAGGGACTCTCTCTAGGTATCTGCCATTATTTTTGTTGGTGTTGTTATATCTTCAGTTTTATATTGTGCCTTGTGTGTATGCATTTTGGATGTTCATTTACACAAACACATCTAAAGTCACAATTTGGGATGGATTTAATAATAACCTTTGTTAGACTTCCAGAATACTTAGTAGTAGGCCTGGGTGATATGGAAAAAAAAGAAAGAAAGAAGATATCCAGAAGACCTTCTTCTATTAAATATTATGGTTGTACTTTATATGATCTACTCTAGTTGATGGATCACTTTGAAATGCATATCAGGAAGTCAAACTAGAGCAATAAAGTAGTTCAGAAATCTAGTAATTTGCTTTGCAGTGTTAACTTCGATGACACTAATGGTGTGTCATGGTTCACAATATTGACAAAATCTTATGATCATTGGACAGCCATTGTAAAATGAACAATTAAAGTAGTATTCTAGTATTCTTGGGGCTTTAACAATCTTTTCTAGAAATAGAGGGCTTTAATATTATGTTCTGTAAGAAAGTCAGTGCATTAAAGATAACATTTGAAGCATAATAATAATAGTAATAATACTAAAAACTGTATGCCAGATGGCACTGGCTAACTGCTCCAAGTTCTTATTTTTGGTCAAATTGGAGCATATATTTTCTGGCCATTTAAAAGGCGGACATGACCATGTCCCCAACATGCATCCATGAAATGGATGGCAATCCAGCACTTGTTTTGAGGGAAGGATAGACTCCAGGATAGAATTTCACTTCATATTGTAAAATGATGGCAGAACCGCCAGAGAAAAGCCACCATCTGCATTGGGAAGAACATAGGGAAATGACCAGACAGATTATGATGTGAAAGATGAATTCAATCCATCAAGCCTGAAAAGTTGTGTGGATCAGCACATGGTGTCCATTGACCAATAAAACATAATATAGTGTTCTTTCATAACATAGACTTTCCATGTAACCTTGTTTCTCCAGTTTATGTACAGCAGCTTGTTTCCAATGCTATCCGGGCCTAATAATGTTGCTCTGGGTGTGGACTTCAACACCCCCAGGAGAAACATGCCGTTGCGCCAGGAAATATCAATAACGTTTTATTGGTCTACGAGGAAGGGCTAAGGAAAACAAAGAACAAAATGAAACCATAACAATGGCGGAACACAAGACAGCAGTAGGGTTTTACTCCTGTGGAGAGCATCTGCCAACCTGATTGGATTGACTGTGCTCTGCTGATTGCTGTGACATCTGCATTTTACATTACAAGTTAAAAGTTATATGTGAGCTCAAGTAAGAAAGAAAGAAAGAAAGAACAAATGGAGAAAGGATCTCTGATCAATCTCTGCGTATGTTGTTTATTGCTGCTCTGCAAGGGAACAACACAGTTCTAGCTACAGGAGATGGCAGCAATTAGGACTGCTCTGATTGGCTGGGATATAATCCTACTAATCAGCACAAAGGAAAGGTAATGAAATGCCGCTACTGTAATTTCCTCTCCGTGCACATGAGTGCACGACGTTCCCACTTCCACACAAATAAGTTATTATTCTGACAAAAAGAAGCCGTTTCAGCGCCCCAAGGGTGCTTATTAAGCCAACGTGGCCCAAATTTAGGGTCTCTACGAGCAGCATGTTCAGCACAATAGTTCAACTCAGTGCATCAGCTCACTGCAACATGACATCATAATCATAGTTTTCCATCAGATCATACTATTTCCTAGTACACGGCAAATGCATGCGGAATTGGACCTTGTTAAGGGATTAAGGTAATACCATAGCAGGGTGTATAATCTTCAAGATGCCACACAGCATACTGCCAGAGGTTTACATTACATTCATATTGTTAGTCACGTACACCAAAATGACAATCTCTGAATATAATAATAATAATAATAATAATAATGAATAGTAATGATAACAATCATGTTCAGTTTATAGCTACAATCTGTACATTTTAAGTCTCTTTCGACAGAGAGAAGTAATTGCAACAATGTCCAACTACGGTAAACGTTAGTGTCCAATCCGGTGCACCGTCTGCTTAAAATAACTAAATAAATACATAACTATATAACTATAAGTGTCAATAAGTAACTTTATGGACAGTGTCAACCAGTAGGTGTCCTACCCAACGCCAGGGTCTAAATAATCTCAATGGAAGAGCAGATCACCTCCAACCACTGCAGATGTACTGTATACATACTAGTTACTGTATACTCTACACCATACAGATGTAGCTATATTGTAACATCTGTACCACACAGATGTAGGCCTGCTATTTATATTGTGTCATACTCTACCATACAGATGTACTAATTATAATATACTCCACCATACAGTTGTACTAGTTATATTATAACACTCTATAATACAGATGTACTAGTTACTGTATGTAACACTCTATCATACAGATGTACTAGTTACAGTATATTGTAATACAGATGTACTGTACTAGTTATAATGTAATACTCTATCATACAGATGTACTAGTTATATTGTAACACTATATCATACAGATATACTAGTTATAATGTAATATACTTTATACAGATGTACTAGTTGCAATGGACATTGGGATTCAGTCACTCGACTGTAATTTTCCAGGGCAGCCATTGTTCCAGGGATTTCTGCCGTAGTGTGGTCCCCGCCATTTTCCCTCTACAGTCTACACCAAATCTCTTTGACGAAAATAGCATACAAGCTCACAACGCATCGCATTGCAACCTGTTGTGTAGATCTGCTATTCTCGCAGAATCCCCCCCCCCCCTCCCCAGAATAGAGATGCTAGGCTTCAGAATGCAGTTCATATAGTGCAGTAGTTGATAATGTTATGTGCAGTCAAGTGTGTGGGTGCCCACGTACATTACTGTTACCCAGAGACCATAAACAACTTTCCCCTGCTCTTCCAAGATATCCATTCATCAACCATCCTGTCTCATAGAGACCACAGCGCCGTGACACGGGCACAGGCCAACATTGCTTATTTTTCTACTTGTTTTCTGAATTCAGGTCCCCTGAGTGACATTCAATTAGCACAGAGACTGTGTTTGGAGACCCACGCAAGTTGAGCGTCCTCCCTTCCAAACAAATGTATTTCCTCATACTACCAATTTACTGTGCCTTGATGCATTTCATATTTTATAATTGCCTAATTTGGGGGGGGGGGGGGGGGGGGGGGGGTTCACACAGCTGCCAAGCGGAGCAGCAAGGAGCATTTCAAACTTCACACGTTTACATGAAGAGGATTTGTTTTTTGGGGGGTTTTCGTTTTCTTCTTTTCTTTCTAAGACTGTCGGGGGTCAACAAGCAGCTGGCTTTGCCATGACAGAAAGAAGAAGAAAAACATCTCACCAACATGGCTCTGCATTCTGGCGATAACAGAATTTTGTTTTACAGCCCCAGAACCTTTCAATCAAAACAAGAAAGTGTTGTGAGGATTCGCGTTTCATTGGCCCCGGTCAGCAGCCATCTGGAACAGCTACAAAAAACAGGGTTAGAAGGGATGTGTGTGTGCATCCACAGTATGTGGGTGTGTTGCGTGTGCTTTTGTATATAAAAACTGTTTCTTTCAATTTCACATATATATATGTACATGTGTCAGCAGCAGGTCATTGATTTACCCTGTCATGCAATGCCATAATTGCTGATAACCCCAGTGCTTGTAACTTTCTCTAATTTCTTGGTTCACTGATCACTTGGGGTTATTGATTTGCTGATGAAATTGTACTCGTATTGCTCCTTCCTCCAGCCCACTATGATTATGCACTGGATTTGGTTGGATTTGACAGATTCAATGAAAGCAATATGGCAAATGGTCTTGTACCAAGAAAGCCCCAGGGGGTTAATTAAAGTGGCTCATGTCCCTGTCTTTTTTAATATCTGATGGAGCAGAAGCAAAGTATGAAGTGAATCCAGCATTTACTGTAGGTCGCCCGGGTGGTGCAGGGGTAAAGCTTGCCCAAAACCACCATGGAGACTGGGGTTTGATTCCACAGTGCCCTCCAGCTTGGCCTGGTGCTCCAATTTATGAACACAGTTGGCCATTACCAGTGGTGGAAAGTAACTAAGTACATGTACTCAAGTACTGTACTTAAGTACAATTTTGAGGTATTTGTACTTTACTTGAGTATTTCCAATTTCCAATACTTTTACTTCTACTCCACTACATCTCAGAGGCAAATATTGTACTTTTACTCCACTATAATTATTTGAAAACTTTAGTTACTAGTTACTTAATAGATTTTGATCATTATTACAAAACATACAATAACCATGTCAGCCCTATACGTTTAGGCCATTTGAAAATAGCCGATCTACAAGCTCACAATGCGTCGCAATGCAACACATTGTGAGCTTGTAGATCTGCTATTTTCAAAAGATTGTTATACATTTGAAAACTTGAAATGGGACATTCTGCATAATGAGTACTTTTACTTTCGGTACTTTAAGTACATATTCATACCAATACCTTTGTACTTTTACTCAAGTACATTTTAATTATATACTAATAATAATAATTTACTTGTAACAGAGTATTTCTACACTGCAGTATTGATACTTTTACTTATGTAAAATATTTTTGAGTACTTTTTCCACCAATGGCCATGTTTGTGGGTGGGAAGCCGACAGGGGATTGTGATCTTTGTCATAGCCTAGTGACTCCTACAGGTTGGCCAATGGTCAGGACGCCTCTTCAGCAGAGTTTGGAACTGGGAAGGATAGCATGTTCCGGCATACGTTACACTTCCAGTTAGGACATAAGTAAAACCAGCAGTTGAAGGATTCCTCAAAGAACGGTGTTGGCATCCATTGGTTTCCTGGTTCAACCTTCCCTCCTAAAATGGTTTCCCAGCCCAATCTGCATATTAAAACATATGACCTGCCAATCAGATGGATCTGTGTCTAACCTTCAGTCCACCATCTCTCCTTCAGTGGTATTCACGGATATATTTGTTTGGGTTGACCTTGCTGAAGGTAATGCAATCTGTACTGCATATCATCATTTGCATCCCTATCAGGTTTCCCTGCATGGCCTTATTGTCCAGGTATCCTGTCTGCTAATCAATACCTATTAATGCTGACCATTGCTCTCTGATTACAGCCATCCTTTATTTAGGAGATATGGCTTTATAGAGGTATCTCATTTCCATTATTGGTTTCTGCTGGTATATCAATAACATGCTTCTTGTGGGAATGTATCTTGAACAATACAAATTATAATACACCTTTTATGATACAATGTATCTGCTTTATAAGAATGAAATCTAGATATATATACTGTAAAAGCATACAGGTACAATCAATGTGATTTAAAGACCCACTCCCCCCAAAACCGGGTTTTTTTGTTTGGTTAATGTCCTTTTGAAGATTACTTGAAAATCCTAGTAGTTTCCTGCACTCTGAATCATTAATGTTATGTTAATATAATGTTTTATGACTAAAATCTGGTCTTCGTCTGCACTCAGTGAATCCAGTTTTGACGTAGGGAATGAAGCTTGGACGGGTTGTGACGTCCCTTTTCAAACGCCAAAAAGAGCCTCATTACTGTAAATACATGCATTTACATCAATTGCATGAGTTAATGTAGCAACACGGAGTGACACAAACAAGCGCCTCTCCCTGTTTTCGACACCACGTGATCCCATCCATGAGGAAGTGAATGACTTGATTGATTGATTGATTGATTAATTGGTGTTTTTTAATTGACAGAAATGCACATGACCATTTATGTACGTAGTATAGGGCCTATCTGTCAAAAAGGATAAAACACAAAAAAGCTCAAGAGCTTACTTTGTGGTCCTTAAATATGTGTGTAAACTAAGTGCCATGTGGGGGTTCCAGAGACATAATTTCAACGTGCTATAAGCAAAATAGCAAAGAACAACAAGGGTTCTGTAAAAGGAACCTGTTACTCGACTCGCAGGTAAACACATTCCACATAATTGCTGCAGTTTCGCAAATTTGTACTTTCCCATACAGATTTTGAAAAATAAATGATTGAAAAAATCATTAACATCCTGGATCTGGCTCTCTCTCAGGCTGCAGTTGTCAGAAAGCCGTGAAATGACTGATTGGTTTAATTGTTTGGGTACATTTTATACAAACAGATGGTGAGCACCTTCTTCCTCATAATCAGGCTTTGCCATTTGGCTTTGTCTGCCTTGAGCTGGAAAGCTACAGTATGTAAATATTATTCGTTTCACACTCATTTGCATATTCATATTCTATGCATTCTGATCTTCTCGTGCAAAATGGGCAAAGTTTGGCTCCACATCACTGACCACATGACCGCAACGTGCTGCGTTTAATCCAGCTCTGTTTCATGTCATGTCTCCCCACAGCCCTCGCTTTCCTTAATTCGTTATCTTAATGAAGCATAAATTACTTAAAGTAAGCAAACATTTTGACCATACATTTTATTCTCTACCATGAGAGCAGGAGAAAATAATTATAGTCAGTCATAATGACTTGTTATGAGTGACTACTTCTTGGTCTGACCAGAAGGTCAAATTTGCAATGCGACATTTTCATTGCAGCATTCATTAATACATTTCTATGCATTTAATATGCCTTCTCCTCCGCTATATCTGACTCCTAACGGTTGCATAAAGATGAGTTGAAACGGAAGCACTGAATGAATTTCAATGTACGTCACTAAGCACAGTAACTAACTCAACATACACAGCTGCTAGCTAGCGTTCATTCTGAGTTCACATATGGGCGTCATATAAGCATCATTAGCACACGCAAAGCATGAACAAATAATTGGCTTCTAATATATAATTGAAAAGGACGCTGGACACAAATTAGTCAGCTTCAACAAAATGTGATTGGGCAAAACAGATTTCACAATCTCATTTATCCATATTTCCTACAGCTGAACGTAGGCTATCACCATATTACATTAACTAAGTGTTAATATGAACTTTAACTGTTGATAATATATACAGCATATACAGTATGTTATATTACATACACAGACAAGAATTCCAACTATGTTTAAATGACTTTCGATGCAATCTAGTTTTACTCTATTTGTTACTGACAGATACACAATGAGGGGCTAATGAACAAATCTAAAGCTTCCCCGCCTCCAGTATTGGTGAATTTAAGCATCTGTTTTCAGCATTACTCTAATAAATTCAGTGTAGTTCTTCTGTTGCTGTATATTTGTTACCGCTGAAAAAGCTACAATAACCATAGCAGGTGTTTTCAAATGTGTGATGCTGTATTTTGCAGTGTGCTGGCTTCAAACACTGTGACCTTCAAACAATGGAAGAAATGTCAATGAGGCTTTTCACAGGATGAGATCAATGACTGGTGGTCGTTCCTTTCCAGAGACTTGCACAGATACAGGTACATAACCATGTATGCGCGCACACACACACACACACACACACACACACACACACACACACACACACACACACACACACACACACACACACACACACACACACACAATGCCATTTTGACAGTGTTCTACAGAATGCAGAATGTGTGTTGTTTAGTGCATCCATTTAGAAAAATCCTTTCTTGACAGTAGTGTGTACTGTTGGTACTGTGTCGTGGGATACTTAAATAATTCTGCTCTCGCCTCTTAAGTACTGTCAGCATAAAGCATTTTCTTTAAAATACAGCCATATGGACTCGCCATATGCATTATTGAGTTAAAGTATGTCCTTTATGTAGTTGCTGCCGTGTTCCATGTTTAATTTTTCAGACATACATTTTTCAGCTAAATGTACACAGGTATATGTGTGCTACTTGGTGGGAATACAGTGCAGTCCTGTACAATTACTACTGTAGAATTGCAGGGATCCATGTCCCATTTTTGTCAGAATCAAGCTATCTAGGCCAGTGGTTCCCAACATTTTCTGGATCAGGGCCCACTTTAAAATTCAGAGCATATTTATTTTAATGATCAATCAATCGATCGTGTTCCGGCATTGGATCAATGGAACTAACATACTATAGTATTATTCAAGTTCCTATTTATCGGCATCACAATACATTTTTGAAACAAGGTTTTAAAGAAAAAAATCCATAATGTATTTTTTATCATTATGGTATTTTGTGTTTATGCCAATTATTTTGGGGGCCATGCACTTGCAATATCCTCACAGCACACCCGGGCCCACAGGTTGAGAATAGCTGATTTAGGCTATACAAATCAGGGCCTGACATTCATTTTTCAAAATGGAGCGGGGATTCCCCCTTTAAATGCTTCACATAGGGGGAATTGATACACTTTGGGGGATATTACGTATGTGCTTAACTAAAGGTCTTACATTGTACGTCTCAGAATGCATTATTGCTCTGCTCCAATTTAAGGGATGTGTGTGTACGAGAGAGAGAGAGAGAGAGAGAGAGAGAGAGAGAGAGAGAGAGAGAGAGAGAGAGAGAGAGAGAGAGAGGGGGAGGGGGAGGGGGAGGGAGAGAGGGAGAGAGGGAGAGAGAGGGGGAGAGGGAGAGGGAGAGAGCAGGAGATGAGAGGGCACATGCTTCTAGCGTTGTAAAGAGAGGCAGCAGGAGAGAGCGCGCACAGAAACCGTCGCAACGCTTCCAGTCACTCCTCCCGCGTTTTCGTTGCTGATTATATTATCGACATCGCTGTAGATGTGTGCAGGAATCTACCACATTATACAGTGTGTGCTAAATCTGTGGGAATCGATTAGATAATTCACAATCTCATGCTGAAATTCAGGCCCTGCATAAACTTCTGGATGTTTATCTATGACTGGTCAGGGTAATTAACCACTTAAACCCTCTATTCTTATTCAAAGTGTGGTGGCACTTTAGCTCGTGCTAATTGGTCAGCTGCCGTATAATCCATGAGGAAGACATGGTTTTAGCTTGCACTTATTTGTACAGCAGCTGACCAATCAGCACGAGCCAATCACCCTCGCGGTTCTTTTATCATCCCCTCAGACAGGGCAAGTATAAAGGCTCAGTCGGTATCTATATTACAATTGGCAGACTTGCTGTACCTGTGTTTGTACCCGGGGGAAAAAAAAAACTGCGCACTGCGCACTGCGCATGCGTATTCACCGGTGTTGCCAGATCGTGCGCGAGCAACAAGCAACCAGCTTCATGAAAAAACACAAAGCTGCGCACTGCGCATGCGTCAACGCACTTTCTCTAACCAATTTACACCCACTTCACGCTTACAACACCTGGACATGGCAACCCAACCTCACTCTCCGAGCCTATCAGCGTCGTCGCTCAAACACGAACGGCAGCCATTGTTTCTGTCCATTGTTTCTGTGGCCAGCTTTCTCCGGACTTTTCAACTTCACAAAGCTCTCAAACTTCTTCTTTGAGGCACGGAATTTACTTATAAGATATCGTTTGGATAGAATTTAGTTGTTTCACTTCATATGTGTGGTCAATTAATCATGACAGAGCCTATTTAAAAATAAAAATTCAGAGAACCGGCAGGGGCGGCCAGTCACACGCATGTATCCGAATAAGGCACCCTATTTTGGGCATGGCCATCTCAAAAGTCCCGTTGCGTCACATTAGTCGCGGAGGTGACAAAAATGCACTGCAATTGGCTGACGGTGCGTACTCACCCACCAGCGTATGTTGGCACACACACACACACACACACACACACACACACACACACACACACACACAGATCTGTTGTGCTGTAGTCAAGGCTTTGTATTGCAAAAAAAAACGGGGAGAGTGACACCACGCACGTCTCTGTGTGTGTGTGTGTGTGTGTGTGTGTGTGTGTGTGGGGGTGGGGCGGGGGGGACAGCCATGCGCGCACACAGGGAGAGAGGGGGAGAGAGAGGGAGGGTGGGAGAGAGAGAATAAAATAAGCGAGCCCTCGCTTATTTTTGCGCGGACGTAATTTGTTTGTCATTGTGCTGAATGTTGTGTGTGCTGCTGATTTTTGTTGTGTGAAGCTTAATGTCAGAGTGTTTGTGTTGGAGCGCCTCAGTGCGGCTGCAGAGTTCATGTGCAACATCTTGCATGCGTGGCTGTGGCTTTACAGTTTTCCTTCGCCGTGTCTGTAGGTCACGGCCTGGAGACCCCAGGGTCTCCAGGGACCCCTAAGGGGGGGGGGGGGGGCGACCCTCTGGGTATTTTTTTTATTTATTTTTTTATCCCATGATTTTGTACCCCCAAACGTGCGACGCGACCGAACGTGTGCGGTGTGGGGGGGGGGGGAGGGGAGACGACGTAGGCCTAATAATAGAGCCCTGTGCGCGGCTAGCGGGCCGGCCCTCTAGTGTTATACAATACAATACAATATGATATGATACAATATGTATTTGATGGAACCCAATAATTCTAGGGTAGTGCCGCAGCGACAGGTCACCCACTACAGAGTGCGATAGTGTAAGACGTCTTGGGAGCTAGAGGCCAGAATTAGCAGGGTCATTCAGCTATCATTATCTCTGTTGTGATGTTTTTCATGCCCTCTGTTCCTGCTGCTGCTGCCGAAGTGTGTCGCTCTTGTGCAGATGAACAGACTTTGATGCTAAGAATAGACTCGGAATGCTGTGGTGGAGTTCTACGGAATTCCCAGGAATACGCAGAACGGCAATCCCATGAGACAGCTCCCTGGAGGCCTTCCTCTGTTCTTCAGTGACCTCTCTTTCTATCATCTCCTCTCTCTCTCTCTCTCTCTCTCTCTCTCTCTCTCTCTCTCTCTCTCTCTCTCTCTCTCTCTCTCTCTCTCTCTCTCTTGCCATCTCCCTCCCCCTTGCTCACATTCTCCATAATCCCACCTAGCTCTATCGCCCCACTCTCTCTATTCTCTTAGAATCTCACTTTCACTCTTTCTCTCTCTCTCTCCCCCTACGTTCTCTCCTTCCCGCTCTCTTCTTTCCCCAGATTTCCTCCTCTCCTCCACCTCTCACCTTCACGACCTTGCTCTGTCTTCTCTAGAGCTATACTTCCCTCCGTTCCATCCTAGCTCTCAACACAACATCTGTCGGACCACCTGGGATCTGTCACACATCTGTCACACATTAAAGTGCTATGATGTTCATCCAAAAAAAACGCACACGTTCACACCGTTCTGCCTGCCAAACGATGTTTTGATAAATTATGTAGAATTAGCATAATCTCCTAATCCGCTAATTAGAATTATCCAAATTAATATTGCTAACTCCCCCCCCAAAAATTGCACAACCTTTTGACAAATAATTGCCCCTGTGACATTGCAGGGAAAGCACACCGATTTGTGTTGATCCCCCTCCCCGCCATGTTGTTTATCAGATGCTGTTAAATGTGCCGTGTGGTGTGCTTTTTTGGGTCAGATCTGTCACAAAAAAAGACATTTGAAATCTCAGTGGGGCTTCGTGGCTAAATGAAGGTTAAATTAAAATGCAAGACAGTAATGAGGTACCCAAAAAAAAGGAAGGTAGAGGGAGGTTGAGGGAGGTGACAGGCATGCATGGGGAGAGCATGGTGGAGTGGTGCGATGGTGTGTGTGTGTGTGTGTGTGTGTGGGGGGGGGGGGTAGAAATGGAGTGAGGAAGAAAGGATGGAGATGGTGGGCAGAACAGATGAGAACAGAGAGAGGAGGAGGTAAGAGGAGAGGTAACATGGGATTAATTAAACAGCGGCCCTCTTTGTGAGAGACTGCAGTCGTTACTGGATGAACATGCTAATGACTTGTATCTGCAGTGGACAGGGATTCATGCGCTGTGTGTGTGTGTGTGGGGGGGGGGGGGTTCATTGCTGACAATGGCTCTCTGACAATGGCCGACAATGGCGCTATTATTTGATAGATGCTAGTTATTATGCAGATGTATGTTTGTAACTTGTTCACTTGTAATTTTATTCAGATGGACACTGTTTACTTGACCGCATAATGCTAAGAATGTTATTTAGCATTGTTTATGACAGATGCTATCATAGGTTTGATGTTGTTTACCTGGTATCCTGGTTACTTTGTAGCACTAAATAGTTTTCTCTATAAACTCTATTTAATTGACGATTTTTAACCTGTCATTTGTTGACTATAGGGTTCATGCCATTTGACTCTGATCTTGATCTTGTAATGGATAAGTCTGTTAAATGCCTAAATTGGAAATAGTAATCTAGAATGCTCTCTCTCTCTCTCTCTCTCTCTCTCTCTCTCTCTCTCTCTCTCTCTCTCTCTCTCTCTCTCTCATGGGCATCTCCATTCTCCTCTATCCTGCCTACATTAATAGCAAGATACTGATGACTCCTGCTGGCTAGCAGATGGACAGCTTTATAGTAAGAGAGTCAGAAAAAAAGAAACTGAATATAGTGAATATAGGCAGAGAGAGAGAGAGAGAGAGATTCAGATGATAATAGACACTGTATTGGAAAAGTGTTGCTTACCGTGATCAAGATTAGCAAAACATGTTGATGAGATTTGATTAAAAGCACAACTCATTTATTTAGAATGTGTTTCCCCAGCTGGTGCGTTCATATTGGTTGACAGAAATGTTTTGTAGAGGACAGTGAGTGACATAAATAATTAATGTCAAACAATAATGGCAAGGGCAGCATAGCGCTCTGTTTGTTTGTCTTTTATTTAATGAGGGAAAGCAAACTGAGCAGAAATGTTTTTGTTTTTTATATATCAGTGCCTTCCTTCAAACACTTACACACGCACAAACACACATGTGTGCACGCGCACACGCACGCACGCACGCACGCACGCACGCACGCACGCACGCACGCACGCACGCACACACACACACACACACACACACACACACACACACACACACACACACACACACACACACACACACACACACACACACACACACACACACACACGCACACACACACACACACCTGGCAGGTTCCCAGTATAATCACAGTCTAGTCAAAGGTCATTGGTGCATTTTTGGGGTCATAGAGCTTTGGGGGGTTAATTACCTTGGCCAAAGTCTCCTTGACCTTGACAGTTGTCATTGAGGGAGAGGAGAGAGGTTCAAGCATCCTGACTGGCTGCATCACTGCCTTGTATGGGAACTAGGGCTGGCCAATTAACTGAAAATATAGTCGAGAAGCAGGTTTTTTCGGGGGAAACAATTGGGTTAAAAGCACATAAAACAAAGCAAAATCGTAAATCTGTGTGTGTGTGTGTGTGTGTGTATGTGTGTGTGTGTGTGTGTGTGTGATTTGTGTGTAATCATAAGCTGATATGAAGATGTTTAGGTGTCTATACAGTGTCTATTCCAAAACGTGAAAGGGAACCAACCTTGTGCGAACATAATGGTCAAATGCTACGAAGGTGGGATTTAAGAAAACGTCAATATGCAACGAGATGCGGATGACAATGGGTTAGTTACACTTACTCACTCACTCTCAATCTTGTGATTGAATGTTGAGTTATAGTTATAAAATGAATAACACGTGAGAAATAAATATTTTGATTTGCATTGTTTGAATACATAATTCAAATCAGACGGTGAGACTGTGTTGAAATTCCTGCTAGCAGCCAGTCGTGGACATGCTGCTTAAACTGGAAATTGGCTGAAGGATGGCACTAGAGGAAATGCCGGTGTCACCAAAATCAGTAGGGTTAGATTATGTTTGAAAAGTTGATATGTTGACCTGAGGCGCTATATATTTTACTCTGGTGCTAGAGCATAGGTCAAGGGGTCACTCTAATAGTTAGGGAAGAGTGCTTCCATGGAGCATGAATAGGCTCAGGAAGCTTCATGGCAATCTAACTCTGGTTGCCAATATCCTCTGGGGTTCATGAAGACGCACAGACAATCATGGCAATTCATCTAGTAGTTGATGGGGTATTTTTTTGTGACAACCCTGGCGTCACCTCTGAAAACAACCAAATTAACAGAAAGAAGGAGAGGGAGAGGGGGGGAAAAAAAAGAATGAGGGTGGTGATGGAACAGAGGAAAGGGAGAGGCATACATGTGTCACTGAAACACAGCCAGATACTTATCGTGCCAACGTGGCAGTATGAATCTAATTAGAAATTGATTGACAGGGAGAATTATACGAGTGGAAATGAAGACGCCTAGAGAAAAAAAAACAAAAAGAGACCCAATTAAGAGATAGGAAGTGATACCAGACCAAACAACCACCAACAGCGAGGGATGCACCTTCACCCAGGATTACTCTGGAAGCTTTGCGAAAGTCTGTGTCATTTTTAAATGTGTTTACAGTGGGGAGGAGAGCTCAGAGCTTAACCCCACAACAAAAATGTGAGAGAATGACAAACAACCACGGCAAACAACAATGGAGAAAGACAGGGATTGAGAGTAAGACTGCAGGATGAAAAACAGAGGTAGAGAGCAAAGAGCAGGAGTGAAGAGATGGAATGAGACAACAACAAAGAGAGAGTTTACAACTCTGAGTATGAGGGAGAGAGACAAGTAACGTCTGGTGTATGTTTGCTTCTATGATTAATTGTTTATTATTTCAATTTAGATCTATTCACTGTCCCAGATCAGACAACATTCACATGGTGTCACCAGCAACCATCTATGTGTCATGGCTGCACCCTACTGGAAAAACACAGGCCCCAAAGCAAGTATTGTACATCTGTTGGCAGTATGTTGTTATGCAGCAGCAGCAAGAGTCCAATATTTAAATGTGTATATAATTTTTTGTTGTCATAAGTAAGTAAATTAACCATAATGTTGTAGTCATACCAAATGCTCGTGTTACGATTACCTACAAAGTCAATGCAAAGATGTGAATATGAATTTGCGGTGGACAATGGCAATGGTGTTGGGTGAATGATTTTGTGTGGATTGAAGTCTTCCAACTTCAACAAAGAATTCACACGAGTAATGTAAACACAATGATCCTGTGGTCAAACTCACGCGAGTAACACAATTAGAAAATGTACTTTGCATCCTGTGTGAACACATCACTATGCCTAGCTCACAACATCACCGGAATTCCACTTCCACTTTCTCAGAAATTGAAAGTTGAAGAAAGGTAAACTTCTTTTGCTGGTTTGCAGCCAGACAAAGCAGCAACTGCTTGTTAGAAACTCACTATGGTATGAAGTAGGCGTGAACTATAGGCATACACACAAAGGTGACTGGGATGTCTTGGAAGTTTTGGATAAAACGTTAAGCGGAAAACCACTATCGCGGTGTGAACTAGAAGAGTTCACACCACATACGGTATTCATGTTTGTGGCAAGACGGTTGTGATTGCTACAGCTTTGCCTCCTCAGGGGAACTGGCTGCCTATGTACAGAGAGTGAGACTGAGGACTGTGAGAGCTGAATAATGAGAAGCTGTACTGTATAATAAGGGAAAGGCACATGCATGCATGCAGAGGTAGCACTCTGTCAGGAGCATTATTTCTATAGAATCCAGGAATCTCTGAATGCATGTTGAGTCTGTCTGTCTGTCTGTCTGTCTGCCTGTCTGTCTGTCTGTCTGTCTGTCTGTCTGTCTGTCTGTCTGTCTGTCTGTCTGTCTGTCTGTCTGTCTGTCTGTCTGTCTGTCTGTCTGTCTGTCTGTCTGTCCTGTCCTGTCCTGTCCTGTCCTGTCCTGTCCTGTCCTGTCCTTTGCATATTTTGAGAACCGTTCATCCGATCGACTTGACAGTTCACACTTTGTGGGGGGGTACTGTTGAGGACCCAATGGAGTGAAGTGTTGAGTGTGAAGTTGATTGGATGAATTGGTTCTCCAGGGTCTCGACAACGCTGCAAGCAGCAACACAGCAGCCATGCACTCAGTCCGTTCTGAATGGGCATACCAGAATGGCCTCACCCGTAACGGACACTGTTCAAATGGGTCATATTCATATTAAATATTAATTGGGTGGTGCCACTTCCACGTAACTATGCACACACACATACACATACACATTTTGAAGAATTTAGACGATAAAAGAAAATCGGAGAGAGTTTAGGGGGGACAAAAAGGAAAGAAGTTTGAAACATTTTGGGAGGCCGGGGTGAAAAAGGCTAAACCTAAGGTCTAACACCGCCCTCTCAAATAAAGCCCATGGCAAAATGTCCTTCATTTCCTCATATTATTATTCTTGTAAAGACATCTAGTCCTCACAAAGTGCACTAGTAGAACACACACACACACACACACACACACACATACAGCTATAGCAGAGGCAGATACGGTTGGCAGTCCTTTTGATGTGTTTGATGTCAGCACTCTCACAGACACTGCCTTGGGGTGAACTTTACCTCTCTCTCCGTCTCTCTCTCGCTTCTCTTTCTCTCACAGAGAGAACAGAACCGATTTGTAGCGAGAAAAGAGATGGATTGGGGGGTTTGGGGGGAGAGGAGAAGAGATCCTCTCCGATACCTGGTCCATGAAAAGCAAGCTACGAGGAATCTGGAAGGGAAGTGTGCGTGTGTGCGTGCGTGCGTGCATTTGTATGCGCACATGAGTGCGTGCATGCATGCATGTGAGTATGCGTGTGTCTCTGTGCTCATGTGGAAACACTCTGTGTGTGTGTGTGTGTGTGTGTGTGTGTGTGTGTGTGTGTGTGTGTGTGTGTGTGTGTATTTTAATACTCCTGTGCCTACGTGTGTTCTAGTAGACAGGTGCCATTGCTGTCAGGCAGAAACCTTGTATCTCCATATTTCAACTTTTATGTTTCATGTTTTTCCTAAATGAATGCCCAATGCATCATACAAGAGTGTCACACAAAAGTAGTGAAAAAAGAAGATCTACAAGCTTTCAACGCGTCGATGCGTAGATCGTCTATATTCACTAGTTTAAAATGTTTTGAAAATCATATTAAAAAGGAAAGGTTTTTGACATAGGCTTCCACACGACAGCAACGATAAGAATGTACATTGTAGGAATGTACATATGTGTGCAGATTGTGCACGATGTGCACCCGTGCCTATATGAATCTACTGGAACACATGTCAGACTGTTATTAGACTGTCCTTGTATTAGTAGTACTGTACATGCTAGACGCAGCTTGCATGTACTTATCTGAATGGCTGGGAGCGCAAAGCAGTCAATCTGGTGAAAGTAGACTGTGCTTTTTCATCATCAGAAACAATAACACGCAGGCGTGCTTTCGGAACGCTTCATATCCCAGAAGGAAAAAGTCGAGGAGTTCAATGTTATGACAAATTTGCTAAGAAACCGGCAAAACATTGCTGCCAATTACAGCGGAATAATGGCTGCGGAGGTACATACATAAGTGCCAAGTGTTGGTAACGGCTTATACTCTTGATCATTAACCACTTTAAGCCAGATACTTCGTCATATGACGAATGGATCACTATGCATCACCACGTTATGAGCTTGTATCTGCTATTTTCACTCTTTGTAAAAAAAGAAAAATTCTAAAGATTTTGAGGGTTACACTAATCTATGGGTACTAGGTACTACTGGTGGTATGTGGGAGAAGGTGGAAATAATGGAATAATTTATTTTACTGTTGACAAACCTGCTGATAGATACAGACAGAAAGACAGATCGACCTTCATTGATCTCGTGGGGGAAATTCAGGCACCATAAATAATGAACAAATATACAACAATAGGCTGTACACACCCTCTAAACAACTATATAAGAATAGACACAGTAACTATGTCAGACAGTGTCCGACTCCTAACTATTGCACTGTTTTTATTTCAGGGCTGATTAGTCTTATTTTGACCGATTAGCGCGGCAACCGCGTGCCTCGTTGTAGATCTTCATTACGGCGTCCTGCTCAGTTGCCCCACGATCTCCATGTGGAGGGGGTGGGGAGGGGTTGAACATGATAGCTTCCAGCTTCCTTGCTGTTCTCACCACCTCCTTCCTCCACCCCCTCCGGTGGAGCCAGCCCTAACCAGACCCCAATTGCAAAGAAGAGAGCACTAGCCATAAAAGACTGGCAGAACATCTGCAGCATCCTCTTGCACACACCAAAGGACCGGAGCCTTCTCAGGAACAACAGCCTGCTCTGCCCCTTGCTACAGGGCGTTCTGTGTGTTAAACCAAATTAATCAAACACTTGAGTAGCACAACTGTTGAATAGAATAGAATGCAGTATACTTACACACTTGCACATTATTTGAAAATACTGACATCAAAACTGGATTTACTGAAATGTTATTGCCACAGCTCAAAACAAATCTGCTCAGGAGGCACTAATAGCAACTCTCACTCCAATTTGTTGTAATGTTATATCCTTCAAAGTTTATCATTCTTTCATAGCATAATATGCTAACTATGGTTTTCCGTTAAAGCGTAAAAGGGTTGACTAGGTTTGCTGCCTTCATTTTGGCCCAAAGCCTGCATTTGAGTGTTGAGGAAAGACTTGGAGGACAGCCAAAGGTGGCGTTGCAAGGTCACGACCGAAGCCACGGCCTGGCCATTAGCCCGTGCCAGCTCACTCTGCAGTAGACCAAGCAGCCTGGACACCTCCTTCACCTCGTTGATGAGGTCCTGGCTCCCATCCGAGAGGGAAGGGATGAGGCAGGTCAGCTAGGAGCTAAGCAGCATGGCCGCGTTCATAAGGCGGGCCATGGAGGAGAGGACGGCAAAAGTGGAACCCAGAAGCTGTTCACTGGCCTTCCCAGGGCCAGACTTTGCTCCCGATAATGTCCCCCACAGGAAGGATCATAGTCGCCATCAAGTCATCCATAGAAGGATAACCGCAGAGTCCCACAGTCTTTCGCCCTACCATAAGTGTCCATGGTCTGACCTCCTTGGAAGGGCGGAAACGCCCTCGCACCTTAGCCCAGCACTCGCGGAATGCCGCAGTGAACTGAGGACAGGCGGGGACAAGTAGGTCATCAGTGGCCTGCTCCCCCCACTCCAGGCCCAGGGACGTCGCCTGGCATCGGGCCCTCCGATCCAACACTGCCAGCGTTGGAGTGGGCAAAAGACCCAGCCGTAGATGGTGCCGCCTGGAACACTGTCACCAAACTCCGGGGCATGAATGGAGAAAACGTCATCCTCCTCTTCATCACCCACCGCGCTGACCGCCTCACGCAGGGCAGCCGCCTGTTGTTCAAGGTGGTCCAAGTCCTCCGCCGCACAGCGTTTAGGAGGGGGGGCACCCAGAGCAGCCTCGGGGCGACCCCCCCCTGTCGGTTAGAAAACTGCTGGCGGCCCTCCCGAGGCCTCTGTGAGACCGAGGTCTGCATGTATCTGTACCGAGCCAAGCGCAACAATGCGCGCAGACCGCAGGATCCTCAAATGTCAAGCGTGCATGGTCTAGCCCAAGGCAACGCATACAGTCGTCATGTGAGTCCTCTGCGGACATGCGAACACCTTAAGTCAGGCAGACAAAATCCATCGTGATACAACGCACACCAAGTGATTTGGGCCTGCAAAGCGTGGAAAAACAACAGCGTAAATCCCGCCGTGTATACAGCCACTCGCCTGTATTTCTAGCCTGTGGCCTTATACAGGGAGGATATAGTTTGCTTACAACCCGAATGTGTACGCCGGTCGCTACGTCGAGAAGGTTCAGACCCGTTCGCGTGGAACGCACAAGGTTAACACAAAAGCACACCTATGGTCGGATCACTTGCTGGGGTTAAAGGGATCTCATAACCTGCTCACCCGGTACCCGAGAGAAGGAAAGAGGTGGAAAGGTGTGCAGCGTAGGAATTTGAGGCATCGGATTAATCTGGCATCGGATTAATCTAGTAGGTCTACCTCAGTGCCTTCGCTACCGCGGAGGGATATATCATATTGGAGTGATCCAATAGCGCTACATAACACAATACTTCCTCATCAAAGTTGTTATGGTGACCGACAGTTTGAGGATCCGATGGAGTTAGGAGGTTTAGTCTTTAAGCGCTTTTTAATACTTTTCATTGGTTAAATATTTGTAAAACCCACATACACACGTAAAGGGTGTTCAATAGCACTGATTTATAAAAATAAATAGCTGAGATAGCTGGTTTCTGCCCAACAGCGATGATATGGTTAATGGGTTTATAGGATCTCTCACTGCTATATGTGAGGGTGACGTAGTCACTTCCGTATAGCTGGATAAGCAACATTTTGTAGTCGTGTAAAGGGGTTAATTGAATTCCGAAAAAATAAAATCTTGAACCACCCCATACAAAATGCCACTCAAGAAAAAGGACGTATTTCCAACTGGGAAAAAGGGGGCGATACAACACTGTTCTGCAAAAAATATGCCATTTAGAGCGACAGCCTCAAGCAACAAAGTATAAATGAGCCTTTAATCGACAGTTCAACTGTGTTGAAGTACGGTACAGTATTACTTTCTTCGCCAGATTGGCAGCTGTGTTTCTTTTCTGTTCACGCCAGGTTTTACTCATGGTTAGCACAGCACAGAGGGGAATTTTACACCCTGCTGCCAGTTAGCCATCCAGCCATGAGAGATGAGAGGGTTCCTTCATGGAGAGAGAGAGAGAGAGAGAGAGAGAGAGAGAGAGAGAGAGAGAGAGAGAGAGAGAGAGAGAGAGAGAGAGAGAGAGAGAGAGAGAGAGAGAGAGAGGTTGAGAGGGTGGATGGTGGGTGGGGGGTTACGAGAGAAAAAGAAAGGTTACACTGTGTATTGAGACGTGACCCAATCTTCCCAGTTTCCTTTGATTTCTCGTATTATCTTCACCCTTCATCTTTCTCTACTTCAGCTTTCTCTTTCGGTCTCTCTCTCACACATACACATGCGCGCGCACACACACACACACACACACACACACACACACACACACACACAGGCACAGGCACACACACACACACACACACACACACACACACACACACACACACACACACACACACACACACACACACACACACACATATTCTCTGTCTGTCTCTCTTGGTTTCTCTCTCTCTCCCCCTGCACTGAATGTTCTGCTCAGCTCATAAAGACAGCACACCCTGCTGCGTCTTGGTGTGCAAATTCACAACACCTCCACGCTCAGAATAGCAGTGCTTGTCAACATCTCAAACTTGGGTTTGACTCCCACTAAACAATTAAAAATATTTCCTCCTAATCCTCTCTCTCTCTCTCTCTCTCTCTCTCTCTCTCTCTCTCTATCTCTCTCTCTGAAGTCAACATTTCTCCCTTGGGTGGTTGATTTGGAGAAAAAAAACGCAACGTGTGAATCCAGGCTTGCTTAAATGACATGCTGCTTACATGTCATTATTATGTTGTGTTGGTGAACTGTGCACTGACCCATATCACTGCACAGCTCTAGTGTGTGGTCCCTTGTTGCTCTGGTGTGTGACTATGCGTTGGAACAGCTTGCACAAAGTGTTTATTTCGAGAAATGGTCTACTGTGAGCCCTGCACTGTTTTTGGGGCTCTACTACTACTAGCCATGCAGTGAAGTCCTGGGGCCTGTTCCTCAAAAGGTGAATTAAAAAAGCCTGGCCTTAAGCCAAATCCAGGCTTGACAAAGTCGGGTCCGAAAAGCCTCGTTTATTCCGTTCCTCAGACGCCAAGCCAGGCTGAAAAGGAGCAACTTTGTCAAGCCAGGCTGTGTCCAGCCAGGATAATGAAGCCAGGCTGAATGGGCGGCGATTCGCCGGCAACGTATTTCTATAAAAGACCATGAACTCGAGCGCAGATTCCTTGAACTTGACCAATCACGGAGTACTGCGACGGGGGCCACAACGGGACGGGACGGGACGGGACGGGACGGGACGGGACGGGGGGGGGGGGGGGTTGACCGCGACAGGGGGCTGTGACGGGATGAGCGGGGGGGGGGGGACGGGACGGGACGAGACACGCAATAAATAACCCCACATTTGCAAGACCACTTTGGTAGAGGTTTGGGTTGTGTAGTTACCTTGCCATCATGATGTAACTCCAAAGGTGGACAAGAAAAAAATAATAATTTCTCCATTGACTAGAAATTGATAATTTAAAATATGCTCCTCATTGACTTACAAAGAGGCTCCTTTAAACCCATAACTAATAATTTATATATATATATATATATATATATATATATATATATATATATATATATATATATATATATATATCGATGGCCAAAATGCAAAACCTCCTAAGTGCAAATTTCATGATTTTCGGATTTCACTGTGGATGAGGACTATAGGCTATGCTGCACATGCTCAGTCTGTCTGCAAGATAGTCCCGCCCCTCATTTTGTCAGAAAAAGTCATTTGACTAAAACCTCCTATCTTGTTCAGTGCCAATTAGTGCTAAAATGTTGAAGCGCAAAACCTCTTATCTGCACCAGAACTAGTTGAGCAGCAGACAGAGCTGAAACTTGGGAATTCTATGTTATGTAGACCGTCTAAATGTCTTTCAGTTTGTAGTAATCAATTATTTTCAAAATAAAAAAGTGTCTTCCACCCTTACTAGTTAAGTATTTGTTAGTAACTGTCAAGTTAATTGCATTGCCTTGTTGATTGCTAATGATTAGTGTCAGGTGGTGAAACTTTTATCACACCAAGAGTGTGAGTTGATCAAAAATGTTAATGGTATTACTTGTTACATTACTGTAGAATGTCTTGATCTCAAAATGAGCATAAAAAAAGCATTATTTAACAACATAATGTTTGTTTGTAAGCCTAACTATTTCTAGGTAAAAACCTCCTATGTGCATCTATGTAGATAGGAGGTCATTTTTAGGTATAGATAGGAGGTTTTGGCATTGAACATTTTGAACTTGTGGTTAGAGGTTGTCATTGCTGCTTAGATGTGAACGTCCATGTCGTGATTTTTTAATAATTGCAGATCAAAATCACACGTGAACACCGTGGCAGCCAACAAATCTGTGAGAATATTGTGGTGTGTTGGTTGGAGGGTATAGGGTATGGGGGTGGGATGGGGTTTGGAGTTATGGGGTGTGGGAGGTGTGGGGTGGCGGTTGGGGGGTTATGGGGTGGGGGGTGCATGAGGGTTTGGGTAGGTGGAGTTTGGGGGTTGTGGTGTGCTGGTTGGGGGCATGGAGATCGGGGGTTCTGGGAGTGGGGGTAATGGGTTGGGTGGGATTTGGGGGTATGAGGGTATGGAGTGGGATGGGGTTTTGAGTTATGGGGGTTGAGAGGTGTGGGCTGGCAGTTGGGGGGTATGGGATTTGTGGGAGTGGGGGAGTATTGCAGGTGGTGGAGTTGGGGGTATAGGGTATGGGGGGGATTATGTTGAGGGGGGCATAGGCCAGTTAGGCCGGATCATATAGGATTGGGTCTTTGCGATGCGATGCAAGAGTGTGGTCTAGCCAACACCAACTCGGGACTCCTGAAGTGGGATGGGGGTTTGAGTTATGGAGGCGGAGATGTGTGGGCTGGCAGTTGGGGGGATGGGGTTTGTGGGAGTGGGGGAGTATTGCAGGTGGTGGAGTTGGGGGTATAGGGTATGGGGGGGTATGGTCTAGCCAACACCAACTCAGGACTCCTGAATCGCTGCCCTCCACACTCTCCTATCTAGCATCAGGGTCTTGATCAGGGTCTTGAGCTCTACAGTGTTGTTAGCTAAGCTGTTACGCCGAAGTTCATCTACGTAGGGTGGTGCACTTATTGTCTTTCCTGGCTTTGCCCTGGGTTGGCTCCCATAGTGTCAGTTTGCTTGCCACTAGTTATGGGTGCCTGACGCAGTGCCCTGCCTCATCCTTCTCTCTCTGACTTTGTCTGTGACCCATGGTAAGTTACCGTAGAGGACCACATTTCTGATGTGGTCCGTCCATGTGACTAGTGCCATTCGTAGCATTCTTGTGTAGACTCCATCCAAGGCCCTTTCCTGTTGTGCTGTGACGGTCCATGTCTCAGCCCCATACAGCAGTACTGACACTGTAGCTATACGAACAGCCGCCTCTTGAGGTCTTCTCCCATGTCTGATTTCCACACTCTCCTCATCCCATGCAAGGCATTCGAGTCAAGTACCCCCTGGACCTTCAGGTCCTATTCCATTGAAGCAGTCCAGGCCCAAGTTATTTGAAGTCCTGGACTGCCTCGAGTAGCTTGTCTCCATCATTTGAACCATCTTCTCAGGAACTCAGTAGGCCCAGAGAATGTTCATCAGTTTCCCCCGGTGGATGGTGCCAAAAGCCTTTTGGAAGTCATGAAGGTGATCACCACTGAAAGATTCCGCTCCCTTACTCCTTCCAGTATCCTCCTCAGCACCAGTATCTGCCCGCCTGCTGTTCGCTCCGGGCGGAAGCCGTTCTGCGAGTTTCTCAGTACAGGGTCTGAGATGGGTCTAAAACCTGCGACTTGTGAGCTCAGGCTAATGCCTTGGAGGTGTCTGTCTTGGTGAGGTCGCCTGACTTTGGTACTGGATTGATGATCATTTTGCGCCACAGCTTCGGCAGCTCGCTAGACATGTGTGCTTGATAAAATCCAACACCACCTCGTCTATGGGCACATACATCACTCCATCCTCCCTGCAGCTCTTGCCTCACTTGATAGTAGCCTTGGCCCTCTGGTACTCATCCATGGTGAATGATCTGTCTTCCATGACCTTCCCATACCAGACGGGAACATCGGATCATCCTCTTCTTCGGTTGAAGGAGGATTTCCTAGGAGTGTTTTGAAGTGCTGGTACCATGTTTCAACTCGTTCCTCTGCGCTTTCTCCCCAGAAGTCTGAGAAGAGCTTCTGCCAGAAACGTCATTGATGAGCTTCCAGTTCTTGCCATGCTTCTGGTTAACATGCACCTCTTTAATGTCCCTGATCTTTTGGGTCAGCTCCTGTTGTTCCAGTTGCATACACGTGGTATAGCTCCTCCTTCTTCCGCTTATATTCCTCCCTCAGACCCTCTCCCTTTTGGTCAGCGACAAAGTCCCTGTGTGCTGCTCTCATCTCCTCCCTGGCTTTGGTGATTCTAGGGTCAAGGCATCCGTCTTTCCTCCTTGCTTATAGGCTCTTTAAGACATTCAATGATCTTACATACTATTCCACTGTCCACACTGGACACAAGGTTGGTGATCCAGTTGTATGAGTTAGGGGAGTTGGAGGGCATGAGGGTTTAGGTGGGTGGGGTTTGGGGCATGTGGTGTGCTGGTTGGGGGGAATGGGGGTTGTGGGAGTGGGGAGGTATTTCAGGTGGTGGAGTTGGGGGGTAGAGAGTATAGGGGGGATTATGTCGAGGGGTGCCTGGGCCAGTTGTTTTGTAGTCCACCTAATTGTATTCCTGTTGTCCTTTTTGTAAATTGTATTTGTAAGCACTTTTATTTTACGTTCTTGCTGGGGACTGTTCTTAGCACATTTTTTGTGAGCATTGCCCTGCAAACTTGTTTTTTTTTGTTGAATAAAATAAAAAAGCATTCAATGCAACTCAGTGGTGTGTTCTACCGTGTTACGCTGTATACGCTGTATACAGTGCAGATTTTTTGGGGAAAAAGCGTATACAGTCTACCATTTAATCCATTGAAAACGCGCTAGCGTATACCCACGACCACGCGCATCTCGTGCAGGGAATGATTATCGTATACCTCCGGGAAAAAAACTAGACCACACCACTGATGCAACTGTTTGCAGCTGTAAATGTATGTATTTACAGCCAGTATTATTTGTCATTATTTAGTTATGCAATCACTTAACATTGAAGTGTAAAAGCTCCTATCTGCAGAATTATCCAGGAAAAGTGGGGAAAAACCTCCTATCTGCATTTGCTATATGAAATAAGTGTAATTAACATATAATAATGTAATATAGTCCAGACATCCAGAAACGGTGTATTATGTGATGGGTTTCATAAAAAAATAGCATTGTGCAAAAAAAATACAACATTTTGTAGTTTTCTTTTTCATTTTCCCAACAATGAACATTTTTCAGATAGGAGGTTTTGCGTTTTGGCCATCGATATATATATATATATATATAAAAATGATTAGTTACGGGTCTATGTGTGTGTATGTATGTGTCAGACATTTTTTATAATATTTAAAAATATATATATTATCAAACATCTAACAACAAGATGAACTATAGTGTTAACTATAACAGAGTGACAATTACATATCACATGAGTCATTGTGAAACAATTATGATTATGATTCATGGTCACACACTATTTCAGTAATTAATTTGATTATATCTTATTGTATTATTGTATATTGTATTTCATTTTATTTGAATGCAGGGTCATTAAAATGAGTCCATATACAAACACATGTTTTGAATTAACTGTGGAAAAACTTGAAGAACAAGGCACTAGATTAAGTAAGCTTGGCTGTTAGCCTGCTCCTGACCAGGCTAACTTCACAGCTAAATTGCCATGGTAACTAAGCTAGGCTTGCTTCAATTCTCTTTTGAGGAATCGGATAAGGCTAAACTTAGCCAGGGTGAACTGGCTAAACTAATCTTCAAGATAATTCACCTTTTGAGGAACCGACTCAGCTCTAATCCTGGCTAAATTAAGCCAGGATAGGTGGAAAAGCCAGGCTTTAGCTCTAATTCACCTTTTGAGGAACAGGCCCCTGGACAGGCTCCAGTATGTGCAGAACTCAGCTGCCAGGGTTCTCACCCACACCAAGCCCTGGCAGCACATCACCCCCGCGATTATCCACCCACTCTGGCTTCCAGTTAACCACAGCACGTCCCTATTCTGGGTCATGTCATAATAGGCGAACATTTGGCACAAATGGGTGAACATTTGGTGAAAACAGCATATCTATACAAGCAACATAATGCGTCGCAACGTGTTGTGAGATTGTCAGAATGTGGACCCATACATTTCAGAATGTTCTGGAATGGTTTGACTTTTGGGGAGATCCCTCCTGTAAGCAAAAGCACAGGGGGACCTGGGATGTATTTCCAACCCAGGAATCACCTCCTACTGGTGCCATTGTAAGTGACAGCACTGGGCCCAGACATACTGTAGCTATAGGCTGTCTCCTTTTATTTTCTGTCATTGTGTGCTTGTCCTTGTCGGTCGGTCGGTCGGTCGGTCGGTTGGTCTGTCTGTCTCACATGCAGCTGCTATTGGATGAATCTGTTGGTCTCTCTGTATGTCTGATTACAGTATTTATCTATATACTGTATATAGAGTCAAAGTCCTATACTTCTGGCACTATGTCCCTCTGTCACTTCAGCATACAAATAAATAGGTAAATGAATATATAAGGCAAAATAAACAATCAACGCATACAGACCACCAGCCCTCATGAACAAAAAAAAACAGTTTGCCTCTGCCACAAGCAACACCTGCACTTGATTGGGGACCTTGTTAAATACCCTGACAACCTTGGCCTTGACCATGCCCTGCAGTGACGTCATCAAATGAGAAACAACAAAAATCCTTTGGCTCTTACACTGTATTCTGTACTACCTGCCACTCACTCACTCACTCACTAATTCCCACCTCTCCCAAACTCCTGTTCTCTCTCCTCCCCTCCACCCTCTATCCCCCCAAACCCATGTAACAATGTTAACAGCACCTGCTCAAAAATGCTGACGCCGTCTTCTGCAAATGGGCTTACCACATGAAAATCCCTTTGATCTTGTTGAGCCCATAGTGACTAGGGAGTGGGGGGGGGGGGGCACCATTCTGCCCACTCAATGATATATATTTTTGATAACACACCCTGTGCTCTCATGGCATGGCGGTCAGCTCTCAGGTAAATTTCCAGGGTATTTAAGCGCTACTGAAGCGTGCAGTAGGACCTAGTTCTTTTGTAAGTAGCGATAAAGGTTGTTTATCTAACCAACAGACCTGCTGTCAAACACAGGCTTCACTGGGCTCCATTGATGGGTAATCAGTGACCTCTTTTTCGACTCTGAGACACATTGGGGGCTTAGTGGCTAGAGCACTAGCTATATAACATGATCAAAACCAAAGTCTTTTTTGACAAAAAAATGGGGAAAAGTGATCTTGAATATTGTTGCTGTCGGGCAGAAATCTTGTTTTTCCATATTTCAAGACTGTTGCGCAAAAGTAGTGAAAATAGCCGATGTACAAGCTCACAACGCGTCACATCTTGTTGCACTGTGAGCTTGTAAATCTGCTATTTTTGAAATAGAATGTGAAAGTGGTTAAGTCTGTGTGGGTTTTATATTTGACCAATGAAAAGCATTAACAAGAGCTTGTGACTAAATAAAACTACACTGGGTCCATTGGAACACTGTTTATTTTCTTTCCATATCCTGAAAAGTAATTGTTTTGGACATACAAGGTTTCCACCCGACAGTGACGATATTGCTTTTTGTTAGGAGTTCAGAAACATGTTCGCCCCATTTGGCCTCCGTAGCAGAGTGTTGGCCGGTGTGAGTTGTCCTACAATTGACCCTGAAGACAGCAGGACAAACATGCAAGCTGGGGGCAACTAATGGCTCAAAATAGCAACGAAGACCATTTCAGAGAGGCAATAAGGCTATGTTGTTGTGGGTGTAAAAGGTCCGTGTGGACTCAAGTGCTTGTTCCATCCTAATAGGCATGCATGTTGCTTATGAAAGCTATAAAAAAGCAAGCTGTATCAAAGTTAAGTGAGATGGGGCCTGTGGGTTTTGGTTGAAAAGCAGGCAGTTACTGTATAGCTAAAAGATAAAGCACATATTTAGCACATTTGATTCGATTTTTATCTGGATAAAACATTGCCCATCGGCTAATCTTCCAAGAGTCCAGTCAACATAAAAACATAACATTACAGCATACAATAATGATAAAAACAACAACCAAGTATTACAGTATAGATATCAAAATACAACTCTACTCTACTCACGCACGCACGCACGCACGCACGCACACATGCACACACACACACACACACACACACACACACACACACACACACACACACACACACACACACACACACACACACACACACATGCCTGCCCATATACGATACACATACCAATGATACCACTAATACATCCTACAGCCCACTAATACATCCTACAGCCCACTGACAGTACAATGATTGCATACAATCATTTCCTGCTAGGCCTTGGGCCTGTCGCACCTCCAACGGTGCCCATGGCGGACAATGCATGGCAGGGGCGTCCTCTTCCCTGAGCCAGCCATAAACCTGACCGCATACCAATTTAATAGAAAAAACTGAAAACAAAAGAAAACGAAATAATAGTAATCCACACAATAAAAAGCAATCTTAGTTATAGCACATACTGTACATATTGTTTTGCGGGTCACTGAAAGAGATTCATTAACCAAACAAATAATATGGTGTTAAACACACAAGATATTGTGTCATATACCTATCCTACCTGGAAATTATGCATTACCATACATATACAATTTGTATTCATCTCAATAATCCTGAAGATTGATTTCCCTTATGATTGCTCTCTTTTTAAATTGTTGTCCTCTTCAGAAGAGCGTGTGCACTGTGTACGACTAAATAAGAACGCGTGTCAGTTTTAAAGTGATCAAAAGCCTTAAGTGCTGCATTGTGATTTCACAAGTGTCATCCACTTGAGAATCACAGTGATTGATGTCATTTTATTCACAAAGGCAGAAGGGTAGGGTAGGGTCAGGTTTATTCTTTTTTTTTTTCTTGGATGAAGGTTTTTCTTCTTCAGTACTCAAGTTGTTGATGCTCTTTCCCGTTTCTCTTTATCCCTCCTCCTCTACCTCCTGCCCCTCCTCTTCCTCGTCGTTAGATACACTCCAGATTCCTTTAATTAGGTTTGTTTGGCTCCAGATTATCGGGGTTGATAAAAAGCTAGTTAAAGATGGAGGGGGCTGGGGCAGGAACTGCTGACATATGGTTACTACTGGACTTAGCTTTGAGACCAAAGTCCTTCATACTGGATCTCATTAGCACTCCTCTCCTCTTCGATACCCAGTTTGATGAAAACATTTCCTAAATTAAATATTAGTCCATAGCAAATTACGGCCAAAGAGAGGCAGATGTGAATTGTAGGTGATTTGGGGCTAGGGTGATTATTGAGGGTGATGGTTGGAAACAAGTTTTGAAAGTTTTGCCAAAACCTTTTCTGTGACTGCACTTGTTTTTCAGAATTGCATGCAACTCAGATTCTGAAGATTCTTCCTTTACTAACAGTTGGGAGGGGTATACGCAGTATTTATACAGTATTACCGTATACAGGTAGTTCCGACGAAGCAATCTGATTGGTTGAAATAGCTATCTCTACCCGTGCTTCAAACGAGCATGAAAGCGCACCTAATCAAAATATATAAATCAGCTGTGCTGATCAGACGGAGTCTCGCAGAGAGAGCTAACTGGCTAAGCTAGCAGTTTGCATGGGAAATTTGCAGCCGTAGCTAAATCTTCCTTTACCTTATCAATTAAGGTTGTGTTGCAATCAGGTCAAACAGAATCAGTGTGATGTTATTGCGCATGTTGGCTAGTCTTTTCTAAAACTCAGAGGAGAAAAGCCTGGTGACGACTTAATGCGGAGCATGTCTATAGGGCAGGACTTATTTTGGATGTACTTCCCCCGGAAGCTGTCTTTTTCGACCAATCACAACACAGGTTTCATGCACGGCAAAACAGATCAATGTGACTTCCTTGGACGGTACTTACGGTACTCACTGTGCTTCCTGTTAGACACTCAGTAGCAGGCCTGGCCCAGCGTTGCATGCTCACTGGTCATCTCGGAATGGAACCGAGATGGAGGGCTGGCCTCACAAGATTAGCCCACTGGAAAGGCTCTGATTCACTAAATGGAACAGAGCCTTAATTAGTATCATTGGTAACACCTGTGAAGGAAGTAACATTACACAAATATGTCAATATGGCTGTCGTGGAAAAAAGTCTAACCCTCTACTTCTCATTAACAGAACTCCCTTGTCCTCCCTAAAGATCATTATTGGTTTCTAGAGTACTATTGATTGTGCGGGTGGGTCAACAGAGCAGCCGCAGACCAAATTCCATGGTCTGTGCTGCTCCGATTTACTCTGACCTAATGTTCTTGTGCAACTTAGCCACATGGCTGACAGACAAATGTAGCTCTATAGACTGGGGGGTGGATGCAGCCAGTTGAAAGTTGGACTGATAACAGAGACAGCTTGCCAGCATATTCTCGTTCTCATCACTGGCCCTGTGTCCACCAAGATGTTTTTTCCTGCACATGTTTTTAACTGTTTATAACGGGAGTGCCGCGTTCTTGGAAACTCCAGCAGCTTGGAGTTGCGCTGGCCATTTACCTTGGGCTTTTCCCTGCCTGCCGAAAGCTAACATATTTTCAACTCGGGCGAGTGGAAGCGCTTTTAGGCAAGCGCCTTGCCGTTTTCAGCCGAGAAATGAAGCCCAGTGGACACGGGGCCTTATGCTATCGAAATGCACAGTATGTTGTAAATCCAATATTAATGTGAACGATTGACTAGAAGGAGAGAAGAATTATTTGCCATGTTTCTTTTTTTCTTTTTATTTGCTTGCTTTATAATAATTATAATATAATTCAGCAAACTTGTACTGAAAAAGAAGAAACAAATAGGTTAACATGAATAATGTGATTGGACTTTAAAAGGTTTGTCTGGCAAACATGACAGTGAGTGTTTGCAGAGTAGCATATTGGTATAGTAGCATGTTGTTGGCCCACATGGCTAGTGGATTCAGTTGTCAACTTTTGGATGTTGCCTTTGTTGTGGTTTCTCATGCTGCATTTATGAGTCCTCACGAGTTCTTAGTTGTGTTCATTTAATATTTAATGCTGTTGTGTGGGAGTGAAAATGCTCCATTATTCATCTGAAAGCTGAACACCCTGCTGCTGAGGGTGTCCTAAACTGCATCGGCACTATTCATTCAAGTTTGAACTCTAGATTCATAAATCCTTTTGTCATGTACAGTATATAGTAGATTTATTCTATAAATATGTTTAGTAAAAAGTCAAATGGCCTCTCTTGTAGTCTAGACAATTATGTGGCAGTACTAGCACTTAGTAGCCTGGTTCCATACCATAGACCCCGCCCACTCTCGAGTGGACTGCCTCTTGGTCTGGACTTGTAAATGTGAACCTAGTACTTCTCCGGTACAAAATGCATTGTCCAATGAGAGGCGGAGGTGGGCGTGGGGATCCCTTAGGATTGGTTTAGGGAATTTCTAATCCCCTCCCCCTTGTAATCCCCGACACTGGAGCCAATTTCATACTGAAGCTCCACGCAGCTTCAGTCTGATAATCAGGCTAAGCACATGGTTTATTATGTACGATAGATTATCAGGGACTTGATCTGAATTTAATGAGCAGTGGAATGGTTGCTAGGTCTAGCATTACTTTCTTAATGTGTCCCCGAGAATGAAGTACAGGGGACATCTGTGAGCTGTGACAGCCTTACCCGGAACGTTCTAATAATCACAGGCTGTCCTCAATGAGAAACGATCGAGGCATTCAATCACAACATTCTAAAATCCAGACAAACATGGCTCAAGTGAGGAACAGGCTGTTCCTGTTTTAATGGCAGTTTATGTGATGATCAACCTAATTGGCTCATAGGCTTTTTTGATACTTTGGGAAAACTTTTTTAAATCAAATAATCTCTATTAAACAGTATTTACTTGTCTTTAGAGTAAAGAGCTGTGGATGCAGTTCACAAAGAGGGATTTTGAACGATTCTTGGAATGTATTCTACTAGTTATTCTGTGTTGGAAAATCAAGCCATTGAAGAAAAGGGTGAAACCTGGAACATGTCAGAAATTATAGCACTAGAAATGGTTGGAAAGAAATTGGGCCTGAAAGTGAAGGAGACTGAAATAGAAAAGGCCCATATATTTGTAGGGAAGTTTTATAAAAGTAGGTTGAGAGACAGATCATCCTAAAACTCAAAAGAAGACTACTTTGACCTTATCAAGAAGAGGTGATGCCTGAGCTGTGTTGTGCTGAGGTATGGCAAGCTCATCATCAAACCCAGAAAAGGTTCTTGAACTGTATACATCTGACTTTATGGCCAGGGCAGCTTCTTATCCCAAACAATTACATTGAGCCCTTTAAAGCTCCCAAACAAAGGCTTCGTAATTGCACATGTGAACATCTGTAGCATAAGGAACAAGATACATGACTTGAATAATTGGTGCTAGATAATTCCATTGGCAGTGTCTGACTGTGTGTGTGTGTGTGTGTGTGTGTGTGTGTGTGTGTGTGTGTGTGTGTGTGTGTGTGTGTGTGTGTGTGTGTGTGTGTGTGTGTGTGTGTGTGTGTGTCCGGGCTAGCAATTTTGTACAAAGCCGTCTTCCTGTTAAAATGCATTCTGACTTCATGCAGATTTTTTAAGGTTTGGAGGCCTATCAGGCTCGAAGCCTTATTACATCTCTACACTTTCGCTATTCTTCCACCACTTTTTGCAGTTCTGGCCTAACCGCGTGGTCACTTTTTACGAAACTCTGCAATATGGTAGAGGGCTATGCCAAACGGCGAAGACACGAAACTCACAACCATTGGCCAAAGGGTGGCGCTGTAGCACTCAATTGAAAATGCCAACTTTGAACATGTACAACTCATGCCCTGTTTGACCTACAGCCATGAAACTTCGATACACACATGCGTCTCCTCATGCCTGACAACTTTCATACACTGACTTTTGACCTCTGACCTTTAGATTTCCCACCATTTTGAATTATATGAAAAACAGTAAAAATCTATCTCCTCCTGGGATCTTTGAGCAATCTGCACGAAACGTTTTACATATGAACTTTGGACCTCTGCCGACAAACGTGAGCAAGCGGATTTTCCATAAGTGAAAACGTTAAGCTTTTATAAGCCAATGAATATTGCAGTTTTATGAAAATTATTCGTCTGCCCCTAACACGTACATGCAGACTCACATTTGTTTGAAACTTTGCAATAATGTAGAGGGTCATTCCAAGTATCACTGAAACCAATCTTACTCCAATTGGTCAAAAAAAATGTAATGCAAAAGTCATGCCTTGTTTGGCCGACAGCCGTGAAACTTGCTTACACATGTGCCTTGACTCATGAGGAACACATCTATCACTTTGACCAGTAAGCTCCGCCCTTAGATTTTACGCCATATTGAGCAGTTTGAAAAACATTTAAACCCAGGATTTCTGAGCAATTTGCGTGAAACTGTGTCAAATGTGTGAGCTCCTTTTTCACCAGTTCAGGTCTGTTGGTCCAATGGCTTGATTGCTTAATCATCTGCCTTGAAACCACAGGGTCGCCGGTTCGAGTCCCACCTCATGCAGACTTAATCTCAATTGCATTGCACACAACATGGCTGTATCAATGAATAAATGTGCAATTGTTAAATATAACATGAAACGCTTATTTGAGGGTAGTTATTTTCAATGTATGACGTACTTCATTCACCCTTTTGTTTTGTTGGATTCTCCTTTCTCTCTGACTAAGGCTGTGGATTGAATAGCTCAATCAGTAAAAGGTTAGCCTCTTGTGCCAAAGGTCCCCGGTTCAAACCCCACTCATTACAGATGAAAGCCCTTCCAGTCAAGAGAGAGATGACTGTAGCCACTTTGGCGGCTTCAGACGTGGGTGCTCCAGACTGGTGGGCAAAGTATAAGGAGCATTGGAGGAGGAGCCCCTTGCATTTTGAAGCAGTGCCATCATACTTATCGGGAAGTGCCCACTTGGCATTAGCAGTTGGAGGAGGGGGATCAAGCTGACCAGCTGGTAGATTGACGACTGGCGCTGGTGTGGGTTGGCCGGACTGTTGAGAACCCGTCATGGTGGTGTTCAGCTTATGGAGTTCTTTAAGAACTTCATCCATAGCAGTGGCCAGCTGATTCAGCTGCTTGTTGTGTAGACCCAGGATTCGCCCCTGTTCACCAACAGCACGCTGCAAACCTGCTGCATCCTCTTCAGAGGCAGTATTCTGTAATGACATCCTTGAATGCAGGCGCAGGTTTCAAGGGTGCTTAATAAAGTCCAAAAAAGGTACAAGTGGGAAAGGCAAAGATCAGAGAAACTATAAACAAGGGCAAACACGGACGGGACCGTGTGGAGCTGCTATAGTCTAAACGGTTTGTTTCTCTTTTTATAGGGCTTTGTTATGTTTTCAGTTATTGTTGGTAGTCATAGCTGCCAGTTCCCACCTGATGTCATGTGTGAGTTCAGACTGCTCCACACCGTACTGAATAACTGCTAGCTTGCATAACAACTTCAGATTAGGACTCAAATCTAAGATATACACGTCATTAGGTGTGCTGTATCCTCCAAAGAGTACGATACGACCATGCAACAACCCATCCAAGACATCATCCTACACGGGGCTTTCCCTTTGGGCTCAACCTTCTTCCATGAGAAGGTCTTTGGATTGAATTTCCAGAAGTCCCGGTTGCAGTTGTTGCCACCAAATATGTACAGCTCTCCATTCTAGGCAAAGGCTGAATGACAACAGCGTTGTTCTGGAGGACGCTGTGCAGAAGGAGTGCTCAGCCAGCAGTTGGTCTCTGTGTCAAACACACTGATGTTGTTGTAGTAGTCCTCCTGGACCCCCCGGCCCCCAAATACAAACATCTTTGTCCCGATGATGGTGGCAGAGTGACTTGATGATCCAGGTGGTGGAGTGCCTCTGGTGTTAATTAAAGACCAGACCATTGTGATGGTGTCCAACTTGTAGATGTCATTAGTGCGTCCAGTCAGTTGGGTCCATCCTCCATGAATATACATGACGTTCCTCAAGACACAGGCTGAGTGGTACTGCCTCTCCTCTGGAACATTACCAGAAATATTGGGTTTGGACCATCTGTGGTTGTCAACATCAAATGCATAAAGCACGTTACAGTAAGAAATTCCCCCCCAGATGTAGACAATTTCTTCTACCAGAACAGCTGTGTGGCCCGTGCGCACGCAGATAACCTCAAGGTGATGTTCTGGTCTTCTAATTGTCTCTGGGGTCAACTTCCTCCAGCGTAGAGACACTGTGTTGAAGATGTGGACTTCAATCTGACCACTGTTGTTACTGTAACGGCATCCTCCAAATGAGTACACCTTGTGTCCGACTACCACAGCAGCTTTGTTGTAACTCTTATGTCCTCCTTTCAGATGTATCGTCCAGTGAAACATTTCACACACCAGCACCACTGTGAATCAGTGCAACTAATTTACAGAAGAGGTTGTAAGAAGGCAAGGTAATTTGCTTCCAGAAGTTCCTGAATGGTGTTGTGTTGGAAAATGCAATAACAACATTTAAAAGGACAATTACATCTGATGTAATAATGATGTTGTGATATCATTGTGTGAGGACATCATTATATGGAATAGCTAATGACATTACTCAACCTGAATGGCTATTTTAGAAAAATCTATGATCTGAATTGTGTCAGTACTATGACATCAGTAATCCATATTTGGGCATAGTGTTATAAAAACACACTATATGTGTGTGTGAATGAATGACTCCTCTCAAGAATGAACGGTTTAAGGGATAGTTCACCCCAAAAATGAATGAATTCATGGATATTTTTTTGTTTTGTGTCATTCCTAAGCCAATAATTTGATGCCCAGCGGATCGGTAGGCAGCGGTATTTGCGAGTGAGTGAAAATAGTCGACAATTTTCCTACTGGAGTCTGCTGTGGAGAGATGCACACACAATAAGATACGGGCCATAATGGTCAATGTGAGTCATCATCTCCACCACATCCAGGCAGACCGGAAAAGCGGCCGCAAGGATCTGTTCCGTTCGATGCCCCGCAAGCAGGGCCGGCCCTAGGGTTTTCTTGTCGCTATAAGCAAGATTTTATTTGGTGCCCCCCCCCCCCAAACACCCCCATTATAAAATCATTATGTCATGAGATAACATTTTTTTTATATTGAATATTAAAATAATAACGCTAGTTGTTTGATCGGAGATACATGACATAATTACAATATGAAAAATCAAAAAAGTTTGCTTGAGACGGCGCGCCTCCGTCGCGGTCCAAAACTATGCTAGAGCCAAACAATACTGCCTGCTGGCAGAGTGGAAGAGGGGGGTATATATAGGAGTGGACTAAGGAGGAACAGGTGTGTAAAGTTAATAGGCTGGAGATGAGGACCTCTGGAATGAGGGCGTGGGCGTGGTCGTGACACATTCACTTCCTGTTTAAAGTATTTTTAGCAAATATTCTGTATCTTGGCTCCTGTGTTGCTGTGACGTAACTTTGGCGAGACATGCTATTTTCAACGGCGTATAACAAGCGAACGGGAGGTCAGGTTTTTTTTTCTTTCGCGGAAGCACAGTGAAACCCTCCGTGATTAGTAACCATCAGGAGATCGATCATACTGGAGATAAATATTCTGTGACTACTTGAAAAGGTGAAAAAAAGAAAAATGCTGGCAGAGGCTGCAGCCTGTTTCAGAAAACCCCTGGCAGTGAATGTCTTGATTGACAGTTCTGATGTGAACAGTGAAATGCTTTTGCTTGGATATATGAATATAGACTGGTTAGCCAGAAACTGGCTGATTATCCCCCCCCATTATCATGTAATAGTGCTTGTAATTTATCACATTGTTTCCTTGCCAACAAGAAATTTCACTAAAAAAGCAGGCAATTTTTTTTAATAATGTCCCTGAGCTATATTCTCCAATACAATCTCTATAGCAGTACAAGTGACCGGAAGTGCAAGTGTCCTTGTGCAAGGCATTAAACACCCACCTGTCACAATGTACCGAGAGTACAAGATATCTTCCTTCTTCTTCCCGTCCCCATGGTCACTCTTGTTAATAAATCTGTATGTGTTATGTGTTCGTAGCCATAGGGGTTATTTTACAATTATAATGCATGGTAATATATACTGTATACAATTAAGGCTTTAATATAGCCTAAGGCAGTGATTCTTAACCTTTTCTGGATGAAGAGCCCACTTGAAAAACTTGAAATGTCCGTGGCTCGCCCATCTTACAAATAACATAGTATACTTTAGGTTCCTATTCCTATTTATCGATGAAAACAAAATTTTCAAGAAAAAATAACATTACTTATTACATTACTTTTACATTGATTAATTTCGTTATATAATCAATAAAATGGCCCACTAGTGGACTCCGGCCAACAGGTTGAGAATTGCTGTTATAGGGCATGGAAAACTGTAGAAGAAACTTTCACCAATCCACTTTTACAATTCAAGTCCCATATGGTATCGTCTACCTAAGGCAAGAGGACACCAGCATGGTGCAAAGCGTTGCATTATGAGAGATGGTGCTTCACCATAGGAGTTCATTATCCTTCCAGAGAACTAGTAGTTATCATGACATGCCCTTCAACAACCTCATTAAATGGAATTCATCTTTTTGTTTTTCCTGTTCCGGTCATTAAAAGTTTTAAAACCAGGCCTTGAGGGACATGGGTTTTGTCAGTACTCATTTTAAACTGAACACAAAATATATTGTGAAGAGAAAAAAAGAGATGGCCAAAACACTTTTGACCCATCATTACAACCCACAATAGTTTTTTCTCTGTACAGTAGTTGTCTTTAAGTTGTTTTTAAGGGTCTAGCCTGTACTGAACAAACAGGAATTGTATTGTTGTGGTTGCTGTCCGTTTTGGAATTATTTTTTACTTAATGCGTTAATACTCTCCTCCTCCGAACTCTCGCTAGTACCGGTCGTCATTTCTTCTTCTCGCTATCATAAACAAAGCTAAGAAATTGTAGAGGCTACTCAGGCTAGCCGTGTGTGTGTGTGTGTGTGTGTGTGTGTGTGTGTGTGTGTGTGTGTGTGTGTGTGTGTGTGTGTGTGGGTGTGGGTGTGTGTGTGTGTGTGTGGGTGGGTGGGGGGTGCGCTCGTTTGTCCAGTGCAAACCACTGGACCTATCAGTGCCTAATTTCTTGTGCACACTGCCAGTATGCTAGCTTAGTAGCTCTTAGTCTTTATTAGGTGTTCTTTGGGATTTCAGCCTTGACATTTTACAGAGCTAATATGTGCTACACTCATTTCTCCAATAGCAAACTGATGTCCTTGTGTGGGAGGTGCAGAGTGATCAAACAACAAATCTCCAGCACCTCAAACGGACACCAAGAGCAGATGATGAAATGTTAATTTTAAAGTAATATGTCTGGCACTGCTCTGGAGAAAGGTTTCTCAGTGTAAAGCCTGTCATAAGCTCAACTCATATTCACAGAATAAACTACGTCAAAAATGATGTGAACTTCCAAGGCAGACAGATAGATAGATACTTTTATTGATCCCGTGGGGAAATATCTGTTGCCCAGAGGTAACACAGCAGTTAAAGGTACTGTACAAAGTTACAGAGTAAGGAAAGTACTGCCAGATACAGCAATGCAAAAGTAAGAAATAACAAAAAGGAACACCATCACTAATCACTAACCTAGACATCTGCATAGTGCAAACATCGCCGGATGTCGGCCATTGGAGTTGTAGATGTTATTATGTCCACCTGGATCTTGAGCGGATGTCCGCTCAGCAGACATTTTTTGTGTCCCTGTGTCCTGTCTATGTGACCCGTAAGATTGAAGTGTTGCCTTAATTGTGACCTTGACCCTTGACTTTCAACTTGGTTCATCATCTGGTATGAACATATTTGAGAACGATAACATTGTGTATCTTCACCAGATATGTGTTAATATCACAAAGATCTCAAATGAATGCATGTTATTACTATTTGTTTTACTGCGATTAAAATAGGCTCACTCATGTTTGCAGCAGTCAATTGGCTCCTCCCAGGGAAACTCTGCAGGCTTTGCTCGCAGAAAATACAAGCGACAGGCGCGCGGGAAGTCCTTAATACCTAGGGGGGCTGTGCGTCGGGGGGGACTCCGATTTTTTTGCGATTTTTTGGGGGTTTTCTGTGTTTTTCCCCACACAAAAAGGCAGAAAGACAGTGTAAACACCAGGTTGAAGTTCATCCATGACTGTAACAGACTGCTATGATCCATAAAATATATATATATTATAAAAAATAAAATAAAATAAAACTTTTTTTTTTTTTTTTTTTTTCTTCCCATCACCAGGGGGGCTGCTCCCATCACCAGGGGGGCTGCAGCCCCCATAGCCCCCCCCTTCCTGCGCCACTGACAAGCGAAGCAACATTCTGCACTGTCATGCCGCGTTCTCTCTCACGCTCGTTTCCCCTGTAGCATTCATCTTCTCCCATACAAGGTTTGATGCTTTTGTCCAGAACAATGTCCCTGTAACACTGTTACTGCCCACGTGTTCTCAGGTGACTCCGGCAGATTGAATCCCAGACATCCGTGGCTTGCCTCTGATTGTGTTACCTAGTTCATTCCCTGTTATGAGTTTTACTGTCAGCCTCCGCAAACTCTGTCGGCATTCCCTTGACAGGACCCATAACAATGTTAGTGTCAGATATGGGACGTACTGAGCGTGTAAGGGTATACAGTTGGCGACCTGCCTGTAGAATGAGATACACAGGCTGGGTGGGGAATGGACTAGGGATAGGGTTGATTCCAACGCATGACAAATTGAAAACTGTAAATTTCAAGGCAACATCTCCCCACAGTAGACCTAGGTCTTGTTGGTACAGTGAATGCATAATGTTTCTGCACTCTCAAATAGGCCTACATCTTATCTAAGATGGCATCAAAGCCAAAGATTTTTTTTTACAAGCAATCCTCTCTGGTATTATAGATCTTTTGTTCAAGTTGTTGTTAATGACTATAGGCTACACTTGGTTGATAAAGTTCAGATGACAACAATGACTATGAGGTTAATGGAATGTATATGAATGCAGCATTAATATTATATTTGTTTTTCATGTCTATCTGTACTCTGAAAAAATTTGGTTGTGAGAACTTACTTACAAAAATGTGCCTCCTGGTGGCGCTATAATCGGCAATGTTAAAAGGGTGGCATTTGTTCCTCAACGTAGTGCGAATGTGCGTGCAAAGTTGCACCGCAATCAGATGCTGCGTTCATGCTTTCTGGCATTTTGTTCAAAATGGGCCACTCCTGCAAACTTTAGATGTCAATCTTACCCAATCAGGATGTAATATGAAAAATCTAACAGATCTGTTTTGATCACATGACTATAGAGATCATGTGTACCGATTTGCGTGAAATAACATAACATGAAACAAACTAAACATGTACATGTGTTTTACATAAGTCGGCCTCCTGGTGGCGCTATAAAAGGCAGATGTGAAAAATGCAGGGCAAAGGTTTTTCCTTGGCCTCTAGGGAGTGCGCATACAAAGTTTTAAACAGATCAGTGCATTCATAGGTAAAAACACGAATCGGCCTGTTATAGCGCCACCATGAGGCTGATTTAAAAAAAAGTGGCATTTCTTCCTCTGCCTAGTGGGAATGTGAGTGCAAAATATCACGGAAATGGCACGCTGTGTTCATGATTTGACGCATTTTGTTCAAAACGGAGCACTCCTGCAAACTTTGGAAGCCAATCTTAGCCAATCAGGATGGAATATGAAAAATCGGAAAGACGGGTTTCATTTAATGACTATAGAGATACTGTGTACCGATTTGCATGATGTTTGGACAAAATCTGTAGGAGTACTGTCAAAAAAAAAAGCGAACCTGGTGGTGCTATAACAGGCCCATGTGAAGAATTTGGGATCCAGGGAGTGTGTGCACAGTTTCACTGCCATCAACGGACGGACGGACGGACGGACAGGGTGCAAAACATAGTCTTGGCCATGCCTTTCGGCCTGGCGGAGACAATAATGATAATAATGATATCGTATCGATATTGTGAGCCCAATATAGTATCGTGAAATTAATGCATCGTGACAACCCTGGCTACTACTGTTTTTTTTTCTTCCCGCCCAATTTAACCCAACACCTTCTTCAAGATTGTATTTAACCACACAAAGCATTGCATTGTGACGTGTTGTGAGCTTGTAGATCTGCTATTTTGTATGCTTTGTCTTGATGAATTTAATACATAGGACCACAATGGAAAGAAGCCCTCAGGGCTTTGTGTATTATCCTATTAGCAATACTTGCACAATTGTATCTGCTGTACTGTTTGCAATTTTATGTATTAATAAAGTATTCAATCAATAAAAAAAAAACATTGGGCATGGGCATTTCCATGCCGAAAATAGGGATGGCAGATTCAAAGGCCCAAGATCCTTAGATAATACGGGGAAGGGAAAGAGTCAAATATATGGGACTTAAAATCAACAAAAACAAAAGGCTGAACTCCACGCTTCAACTGGTTTAATAACATTCAGCCCCGAGTTACAGCCAGGACACAAACCTAATGACCATGTTATCCCGGGTTGGAACCGTGTTTATGGTCTGTGTCGCCTTGAAACAAAGACTGATCCGCTGATGTCTATACATATTTATACTCGCATTAACAAGGAACTTGCAGAAGGTGCCTGGGAGCCAGCTGTATGAGAGAGGCAGACAGACTGAGACCATATAACCAAGTGGGAGAATCGCGAACATGAGTGCAGGTTGCCATGGGAACAGTGGTGGGTTTGTTGGGGCGGGGGCCGGGGGGGCTGAGAAGCTACAGAGCAGTATGTTGTGGAGCGCAGAACACACCGCCGCTGTCAGGCCGAAACCTTGCATCTCCATATTTGCAACTTTTCATGTTTTTTTGTAAATTAAAGGACGACTTCACCCATTTTCAACCTATCTTCATATAATTGGTCCTCACTAATACTCATGATCGTATGGTACCATTTATGTCTACTCACTCTGTGTCTCAGACACAGACACAGTCCACACTGTGGACAGTTCAGAAACATGCCTACCAGTGACATCATCGTTAGGCAGGGTTTTTTTTTCCCAAACAATATTTTACAAAATATATTACATTTGTATTCATGTGAGAACAATGGCTTCCATTACAGCATGCTAAGGAATAGAAAGCCTGCAGTTTCTATTAGCTTGGATTCCCCATCGGTGATGTCACTGGTAGGCGACAAAAACGGTGCCATATTATCATGAGCATTAGTACCATGAGCATGAGGACCTATTATATGAAGATAGGTTGAAAATGAAGTCGTCCTTTAATGTCCTACTACATACAGTGTCACACAATAGCGACACGCGTCGTGAGCTTGCTATTTTGGTATTTTTTTATAAATTATTGTGAAAATGTAAATGATTGTTGAAAGTGGTTTAGTCTGTCTGTGGGTTTTATAACTACTGAACCAATGAAAAGTATTAACAAGAGCTTGTGACTAAATAATAACTACATTAGAACACAGGTCCTTCTTCCCATTCCTTGAAAAGGAACAGTTTTTGGACATACAAGGTTTCTGCCCGACAGCGCTGACATCACACCATTAATTATACTTTGTTGTATGTAGACTATACTCTTGTGTGTGTCTGTGTGTGTGCGCGTGTGTGCATGTTGGAAAAGTGTGTGTGTGTGTGTGTGTGTGTGTGTGTGTGTGTGTGTGTGTGCGTTTGGCACACGTTACACACACAGTTTGGCCCTGGTGTGTGTGTGTGTGTGTGTGTGTGTGTGTGTGTGTGTGTGTGTGTGTGTGTGTGTGTGTGTGTGTGTGTGCGTGTGTGCGTGTGTGCGCGCGCGCGCGTGCGTGCGTGCGTGCGTGCGTGCGTGTGCACGGGTCTGCAGCAGAGAGAAGCATCCTATGACTTTGTGGAAGGACAAGTGAGTCTGAGAATATTGCACAGGGGGGAATTACAACATGCTGTGTAACCTCTCCTCAGCTCATGTAATATACTCTGCCCTGCTGCCGCTCACTATTCTATTCTAATGCCTTCATTTATGCTCCGCCGTACGACGGCATCGCGCACCGCAAAACAGCAGATCCACAAGCTCAGAACCTGTTGCAGAAGCAACACGTTGTGAGCTTGTCGATCTGCTACTGTCGGCGCACAAAGCCGCCAGACGACGAAGTATAAATCATGCTTCAGATTCATTATTTGTGCCAGAGAGGGGAGTGACTCCAAATGTGGGTGTTATGTAGATTGCAAACCCTTGTACTGTCTAGTGTCTACCCTTTGTTAGTGCATTATGTAGAAAGTCAGAGAGAATTTAGCTTAGAACTTGCCAATATTATATATTTGTGTATTTGCAAGAGTTCTCTATAGATTAAGAGTAAGACACAGATACGTTGAAATTACACAGATACAGTGAAATAAGGCCATTTCGAGGAAGTATAGGACCATTTTAAAGCCTGGCGCTTAATATATGTTCATCTCAGTAAAAGTCTTGTGAGATAGCAATCATTACAGGCTATTGCATTTTCAGTCAGTACCTCCTCCATCTTGTCGACAACGCAAAATCCATACCGATTTTGTGTGGTGCCGCTCACCCATCTCTTCTCATCATCACTTTGATCTAGAGCTATCTTCTGAAGTGTGCTGTTGCTGTCTTAGCCGGCTCTGCTCCCTAGGAGAAACATCCTTCAATTTCAACGGCACTAACCTGGTTAAATAAAGGTTAAGTTACAAAAGAAAATAAAGTATTATCTGTGTCATCATGTGCTGCTGGCTTCTAGGACAAGACACAGTAGGTCCTGTCCTAATATGTTTTAATAAAGGTCACAGAAGACAGACTCTAGCCGTCTTCAGTGTGTCTTCTGTTAGAGCACTGGTACCCAACCTATCCTGGATCAGTTGAAAATCTTGAAAGTGTTTGTGGCCCACCCATCTGACCACTCTACATGGCAATTATTTGTAATTATTTGAAAAAAAAGTCTTTGTATCTACAGCATTGACTGAATCTGTTGGCTGTCTGCAGCACCATCTGCTAAGGCTAACCCCAGTGCTAAGAAGAAGCGAAGTTTACATTTGCTTTCACATGAACAGATTCGTATTTATTCAGTATGTTTAGCACCAGGACTCTAAGGGTGGCAATGCCGGTGAGATGGTCCTACACTTTAATCCCAAACAAGATATCTCGAAAACTACTGGCTGGACGTCAATCCAGACGGTAGTCGAATGTAACATTTATACATTTATATTTGAATTCCCAGAAGGCCTGCTTCTTCCTGCGTTCATTTCTATGTACCTCTAAGGCAAACAAATTGTTTACTAGCACGGCTTGTACCAAGATGAAATGTGAGGCGGCGCAATGTCAGTCAGTCTCACAGTATCAGAAGCCTCTTGTCGGGCAGCAGCATGCCTGGCATGTTCAATAAAGCTGCTTTCAAATATCAGCACACTGAAATGTTTACATTGAACCTGCAGTATGTGAAATACATATTATTAATTTAGGGCAGAGAGATGTGTATTCAAAGCCGTTTTTAATTATTTTCCTGTTTGGTTTGTGGTGGAATATGGAAGCCCATTTCTGCAAATATGATTACATTTTCCTTATTATCCTGCAAGTCGTTATAATGAGAAACCTTCTCAAAATAGTAACTTACAGCACTATCTCAAAAATAATGAGGAACATTTGAAAGGAACACACAGTTCTCTATGACCTTTTGTGCTCCTACTCCGAAACGACCATCCAACGAGTGGCTATGACGGTACGTCATTCTTTTCAATCGGACCCTTCCTGCATTTATTCTGCATTTTTACCATTGAGCTAATAGAGCCTGCCTCAGCCAGGGGATAAATTGAATCTTGACCATCATGTCAAAATTTGTGTCAGATCCTGTGTCTAGGTGAGACATGACATTTGACATGATCTAAATGTCTCAATAGAAGAGCAGGGAGACAAAATACAACCACCCAAATGGTATAAGACAAGTTATATTGTATTAACATACTCTTCTACAGATTGGACAAAATGACATTTTATTCATTTAAAAAAGGTTGCATCTTCAAGTCATTGTTTTGAGCTGTCATTTTGTAAACGTTTCTCATTATTTTGAGAAACTAAGTCATTATTTTGAGAGATTCTCATTGTGATAACTTATTTTATTTGATCTTATTTTATTTGATACATTTTTTCATCACATTGGGGGAAATGGGCTTCCATAGTGGAAGAAGAGTTCTGCCAAGCTTATTCAAGTGCAACAATCCAATGAGGCCTTCCTGTCAGGTGGATTCGAGGACCCTTAGAAAGGGACAGTTTAACCGACTTTTCATTGTTTCACAGAAACCTTCACATTCTTTTTACTAGAACCGAGTAAATAAAACCCAGTACATTCCAAGTCAGACCACTTTTCTATATAATATCAAAACAGAAGCACGGACAGAATTCCTTTAATATGCAGTTGATACGCATGATAAAATTATATGTGTACAATAGTTTTCAAAGCATGGCTTATTTTAAAGTGATCACTGTAGCTTGGGGAACAAGAATGACAAGTAAAAACAATGGGTAACTAGCAAGTAACGATTACGTTTAGGTTTTGCATGTAAAATAATGTGCCTTTATCATTGATGCACCCATAATGCACCAGTACACTCCAAAGGATGTCCTTCTATATACAGGTACAATACAAATATTGAAACATAAAATCAAATGATAAAAGTCAGGATACTGATGTCTTTCTATACCCCAAATTACCTCTCTTTTATTATGATAGGTTTAATGATAGAGATCACTAGGAAAGACAAACTCTGGGAGAAAAAATATATTCAGTTTGACTTTGCTGTATAATATGCAGGATTATAAAACACCTGCGGACACAACAATCGCTGCAACTATGAACAAAATCCACCTATTGCAATGTTCTGGGGTGCATTTCTGTAATAGCAGGTTCAATACATGTTGAAATTATGGCCATTATCTCTGCCCCCTTCCTCCCCGGAGTGAGAGTCACTGCCATTTTCGTGTCAGTCATTGTGCGGTGAAGGCCATTTTGAAGAGCTGCCATGTCGATTACAGAGGGTTCATGGCAAGATATTACACTCCAACCAATCCCACCGTGCACTCTGTGAAACTCATACTCTATTATCTGTTCCACACCTCTTTTACCAGCCATCTCCTTTCCTCTCTCTTTTTCTTTCTCTCTTAATCTGTCTCTGTCTATCGCCCTCCCTCCCTCAATCTGTATCTCCCTCCCTCTAGCCTTCTCCATCCTCCCCTTATATTTACTCTATCACCTTCTCTCTTTCTGCCACCTCAGTTGTTGTCAATTTCTCTCATAGCGGTGCATAGTGATGAGTTACTGAACCGGGATTGTGGCCCTGACAGTGTGCAGAATGCACACGTCACAACAATAGGTAATCATTGTGTGATTGACAGTAAACAGAGCGAAAGTTGATGTGGACGATATGCAGATATTGGTGCACTGATTTGGGAGGGTTACTTCCAAATGTAATCCACTACAGATGACCAATACATGTTAAAAATTATAACCCAGCATAATCTACTGGAATTTTTGCTAAATAATTTGGGTACTACGTATGGAGAGTTAGAGACAGACTGTACTGGTTGGTTGGTTGGTTGGTTGGTTGATTGATTGATTGATTGATTGATTGATTGATTGATTGATTGATTGATTGATTGATCATAGCAGCAACATTGCAAATTTTTTTGTCAGCTCTGAGAAGTCATTTATTTGCCATTTGGTATCACTATAAAAGGAGCATGGGTTTTTCAAAATTCCAACCCCCCCAAAAAACTAGTGAAAGTTTACAATCTGAACCTAACTAAACTGTACTGGTTCTGGACCTGTACGCTAGGCTCTCCGGGTCATCCAGGTTTTCACGTTCTAGGCCAGGCATCGTAGGTTGTCCGTTTGGAGGCTGTTGAGGGCCTTGTCTCGGAGCTCGTCGGGGCTCACACACCTCAGGGCCCCCAGTGGGGACAGGCTGGCCTTGGTCTGTCCCATCCATTGCACCAGGGGGCTGATGTTACAGTCACACTGCCAGGGATTGTCATGGAGGTACAGCCTTTTCAGCTCTGATGAGAGTTAGAATGAGGTCTGATTATAATCTGAGTCGTGTTGGCATGATTCAAAAGAACAAAATATGTCAGTCTTTCAACCCGAACCAGTTTTTCTTCTACTTGAGGTTTGCATATACACAACATTCATGTTACTAATATTACTTTGTTTCTTGGATGTATGAATTGGAAAAACTATGCTGGTGTCACATTAAAATATGGATCGGAGTGATAAAAGTGCTTGGGTTCAAGTAAAGCATTTCACGAGAGGTTAAACTGAAATAATAAACAAAATACAAAATACCCTTCAAAGAGTTTTGTGTGATTTCCATCACACGCCGGCATGTGATGAAAATACACGGTCGCAAATAACATGAAAATGTGTTGGCCACTGTTTCGATCCATGCCCCTTGTCTGTTCCTTTGAAAAGGGAACAGCATGCATGCCGATGGCATAGTGCTAATTAAGATGTTAAGCTTCAGAAGCACACATTCCCTTGCTGGTCTAGGTTCAAATCCTGGGGGCTGTCTATTGGTCTGATGGCCCATTATTCCGACGTCCCAAGAGTCTGAAAAAGGTTAGGTTAGTGTGAGGTTAGCATTAGGGTTGGTTATGATGTGCACCATCAGACCAGTGGAACAATGGCCCGTCGGACTAATGGCACGACACCCAAATCCCACCACAGCCATTATCTGAGCCTGAGCCCCCTCAACTCCTACTTTGTCTTCCCCTTGGCTTTCCTAACACCTCAATAAACACACAAAACTGAAAGTGGGGTGGCGAAGTGGTTGCTCTCCTTTCCAAAAGAGGAAATGGGACAGTGAGAGGACAAGTCTTACCGGACAGCTGGGTGAACATGTTTGGGTCGACCGTCTTGAGGCGGTTCCCGCTGAGAGCCAGCTGGGAGAGTTTGGGTGTGCTCCGGAACAGATCCACGGGCAGACGCTCAATCTCGTTGTTACGCAGGTAGAGCTCCTGGTTCAACATTCAACACATCCATGTTTCAGGCTTTGTGTATATCATACAAACATACAGAGTGACTTTCAGTTACCGAGTATGTTTCACTGGCAAATATAATGCATGGATACGTTTTGATGCTGAGAGTATTGATCCTGTGTTATTGCAGGCTATTTCTCTAGTCCCAAGGCCACACTGCATCTTCAATGCATTGTACTTATAATGTCCTCTTAGAAATACAAGAACTACTGTTCTACACAGGTATAGTTGAATTGAACCTTACAGGGCCGAATTCAAATGTAGTTTCACAAAATGCCATTAGATGGCATTTGACTAACAACCGGTTGATATTAGTTCCACATTTAAACTAGTGAGCAATATATTGAAATATTTAATGTGATAGATATAACGTATCTAATACAATATTATTGTATAATATATTTCTTATATTAAGAAATATAAAAAATATATATTATTTTGAATGTTTCTTTCAACAATGAATCATCACCAAAATCATCTCTCCTCTATCTGTCTTTTGATTTCCATAACAAATGTATGTTTACATTTTCTTAGTTGTTAGTTGTTTCCATTATTTGATAGAGAGAGAGAGAGCGAGAGAGATTTATCATGGAGGAACAGTATGTGTAAGTAAGTTTAGAGAACATGTGACTTAATTGATTATTACCATCTGGTCCATACAAAAGTCACATGCACTACTTTCAACAGGACAAGGTGGAATGATGTTATCACCTCCAGGTTGGTCAGACCATCCAGTGTTGCAGCTGTCAGGGTGGTTAGGAAGTTATTATCTAGAACCAGCATCTCCAGAGTCGACAAAGGTCTGAATGCCCCAGCAGGAATGGTCTTCAGACTGAGAGTGTGGAAGAGAATTGGAAAGCCTAATTAAATTGAACTTGGAATAGAATTGTATTAATGTTTGATGATAAAGATGTATTAATATCCTATAATAGGATAGACATGTGTATAGTAGTAAGCCTTGGTCTTTTTTTTATTTAGGAGGTTTATGTGACAAACCGCTTGATCATTTAGAGCATACAGTACATGTGGCAAAGGTGTAAAAAGTTCCTGCCCACCACCGTTGAGACTGGGGTTTGACTGAGCACACAATATTGTCTGTGTTCACGGCTGGGAAGCCAGCAGGGCACTGTCAATGCATTTCACTTATATGCATTGACATTTTCTCTGTCGCTGCATTAGTGACTGAAACAGGTTGGTCGGGGCTCCTGTGTGGCAGGGAGTGGAACTGGGAGGGACAGCGTATTCCTCCACATGCATTACGTCCTCTTAGTGAAACTCCTTACTGTCAGGTGAATGTGGACCGGAGGGGAAATGTGGTTGTCTGCACCCTTCCCAGACCAAAGAAGAGGGGAGTGACAGGACATTACAAATGGGAGGTAACTGGCAACAACTAAATTAGGGAGAAAATGTACAGGTAAATGCTTTTTTTTTTTAAAGAGAGAAGGCCATTTAAGAGCAGTCACAAAGAAAATGTACAGTACTTTTAGGCTCTGAACTTTATATAAATGAGTCTACTACAGTAGGGACATTAAAAAGAAAGAAGAACATCAGATTGAACAGCATTGTCTAGTGGATAAGAGGCTATGGTTAGGAGGTTCTTCCTGGGACCAACCATTTTTCAACATTCATCATTTACATCTACTGTAAAGGTTAATTTATGCTTCAGTGAAAAGGTATCATGAAACTTGTCACATGTAACATGTTGTTTTACACTTTTTTTATCTGTGCTGAAAACTTCAAAATGGATTAGATAAGATTTGAATGATAATACTGATATTATGATATTACAAAATGTATGTAAAAAAAAAGAAAAGTTTATTTCTTCTTTACCACTTTGAAATGAGCTTTCATTGTGATACCGATAAATAGGAACTTAAAGGTAGGGTAAGTGATATTTTTTGGTTAAAACAAAAAGTATTTTGTTAAAAGGTTAAAATACTATATTCTGATAGTAATCATTGCTGTAGAGTGTTTTTTCAGTAACAGATGTCTCCCTGTCTCTACATTTTTCGGTAGGTGTCAAAATCTCAGCCAATCAGGAGAAAGTACCCATTTTTAAGCTTAATTTGTATAGTGTTCCAGTTCCAATTTTGTCAGCTCATTTCTTAGTGTCATCACTTCCAATTTCACTTGTTTAATCTGTATCCTGATTGAGTTCTCTGTCCTGGTTGGATAAAATTGGAAATGAAACTGAAACTGAAACGAAAATGCATTTTCTGTTTTATAAAGAGCTGGAGAGACAAGGAGACTCCTAATACTGAACAAACACTCTATAGCAATGAGTACTATCAGAATATAGAGCTATTTAACACTTATTTTAACCAAAGCAAATCACTTACACTACCTTTAATGTTATGTCATTGATCCAAGCCAGAACACAAATAAACATGCTCTGAAAATGCAATGCGGCCAACACTTTCGAGATTGCCAAGTGGGCATTGATGCAGAAAAGGTTGAGAAACACTGTGGTAGAAAATGCTATATACGGCACATGGTGTTAGAAGTCAACGGCATATGGTACAGTGCTGTAGCTCACCTGTTGTTGTCTAGGTTGAGAAACATGAGCTCCTGAAGGCCAGTGAAGCTCTTTGGAGTGATCTTATGGAGACGATTCATGGCGAGATCTAACACTTTTAGCGCTATCAGAGGCTTGAAAGCATTAGACGGGAGCGTCGTCAGAGAGTTTAGTGGCAGGTCGAGATCTGACAGGTTCTTCATGCCCACAAACATGTCAGCTTTCACTCTGCTGATCTGGTTCTGACCCAGCATGAGGAAACGCAGGTTAAGAAGGTCCTGTTGATGGCAGAGGATGAAGGACGCAATTACAAGGAGGTAGAGAAAACGGGAATACATTTCTGGGGACATCCAGCTAATCGTCATCATTTATTCATGTATCTTTATTTCTTACAATATTTGCATTGGATTGCATTGATCAGAATACTGTAATCTCATTAGTTCTGAATTCAAGACCACCTAAGGCGAGACCAAGACAAGACTGAGAACGGAATCTCAATCGATTCCAATAATATTTCTGTTTTTCAAAAGGAAGAAAATACCTTAATTTAAGCAAAATACAAATGCATTACACACATACAGTACATCAGCCGTATTTGAAGAAATTAGCACAAAACTGTCCTGAGTTCTTTCTCTGGTTCAGTTATACCTGGAATCCTTTTGGTGGAAGTTGGTTGATATGGTTGCCATAGAGATTGAGGAGCATCAGACGTCTAGCGCCAGAGAAAGCCTGGGGGTGAATGGACCTGATAGCGTTGCGTTCCAAATTGATACTCTCAATCTTTGGGATAGGCTTCAGAGCATTAGCCTTGATGTCCGTTATACCGTTCTCACCTTCAGGCAGCAGAAAGGAAGTTGAGTAAATGGATTTAATATGCAATCAATCTCATTAATTTGTCCAGTTATTACTTACGTAAGTCATTCTTTGTTGAAAAAAACGTGTTGCTGTCGGGCAGAAACCTTGTGTCTCCTTATTTCAACTTTTTATGTTTTTGTTGTAAATATTGATGCCTTACTTTGTCATACTACAGTGTCACTCAAAAGCAGCAAAAATAGCCGATCTACAAGCTCACAACACTATGATATGTGAAGTGTTGTGAGCTTATAGATCTGCCATTTTTGCCAAAACATACAAGGTTTTCACCCGACAGCGACAATATAATGTCTATACCTAATTTCAGGATCCAGGCATCGGCTGGCAGCTTGGACGGGAAGGCCCGCAGTCCCCTCTTATGACAGCTGACCTCTGACCTTTCAGGACTGCTCCTCCTGGAGCACTGACAGGTGTCAGGACAACCCTCAACCATCACCTGCACCTGACCTTCCACCAGCCACGGCACAGCTAGCACCAACCACCACAATACACACTGCATCTCTTTCTCTGAGGAGGACACACACACACACACACACATGTTTGTATTACAATACTTGTGAGGACATCAGCATTTTAGGAAGGCATTGAAGATAGCTGAAAAATAGCCAAACATTGCATCACATTGTTTATTTTGCTGAAATATGGAGATTACAAGGTTTCTGCCTGACATCGACAATATAATTCTGCCTATATGCTATTGTGGAAGATCATATATATATATATATAAGTCTATGTTTACTCAAGTACAAAAACAAGGTCCATTTATTTCTGGACCGTTTGTAATATTTTTTTTATAAAAATACATTTCAGCAAAGATAATTACATTCAAACAGCAATTAACCATTTTTCATCAATACCACAGACCGTTTAAGAGTTTGAGAAACCTGTTTTCACTTTGTTTCCCTATTCTGCAAGTCATAATGGGCAAAAATCAGGTGGGAAAATTGCAGATCTACAAGCTCACAACGCGTGGCAGTGTAGCATGTCGTGAGCTTGTGGATTGGCACAGAAAAGAGATTTGATGCAGGTTGGACCAATTACAGTACAAGGTGTGACTGTTAATTAAGTACACAACAAGCTTCTTTCAAAGCCTCTAAATCAGAGGTTCTCAACCTGTGTGCCGGGGCCAACTGGTGGGCCACAAGGGTATTGCAAGTGGGCCCCCAAATAATTGACAAAACACTAAGATTCTAATGACAATATAACATTAATAAAATAAAATGTAATCTTTCTTTAAAACCTTGAAATGCCTGTTTTTAATTGTTAAGCGGATAAATAGGACATTTGCCATTGATCCAAGCAGGAACACAATGGATGGATTGATCATTAAAATAAACATGCTCTGAAAATGCACACGGCCCATCTGTGGGCCGCGAACGAGATTGCCAAGTGGGCTCTTATCCAGAAAAGGTTGAGAACCACTCTAAATGGATGAAACAACTAAGGTGCTCAGGTTCAATGCCACTTACTCAAACCAGGTTGCCGTCACACTTTCAAAAAATCCCCTTGATTTTCCAGATGTCCGTCGACTTTGTTCTCACCTCTCGGACAGCGCAAGTGAGATTTTTCCTTTATCCGTGCTGGAACTGCTCCTGTTAGTCAGAGATTATTAGCTTCTTCTGTCTGCCTGAGAGGCAAGTACAGTTCAAGCTTTCACTGTCAATAAAAAACGTTTTTTTTTGGTAAATCACTTCTTTTCTTTTTTACTTGCTTTAACACCATGATAGCAGTGAGCCCTCAGTCGTCTCACGTTGCTCTGAAACCGTCGTGAAACTTCCCAGGCACTGCACCTTCTGCAATGTCTCAGAGCCTGGAGAAAAGTGGCATCCACAGATTATGGCAGGGATCCACATTAAACAGCCAAGTCAGGTGTGTGTCTGTGTGCATGTGAGTGTGTGCAAATGTGGCCTGTGGTCAAGTATATGTGCGCAAGCAGATTGACAAGGCAATCAGAATATTTTTTATTGCCAGGAATTTGTATTGGCAAGGTTGGTGCATTGCACTGAATAAACAACAGCATGGTGATGTCTATTTGGCTCAAAATATAAAGACAATGCCTCCCACCTTGCCAGAGAGCCATTTTGCCTTGGAGATGATGTCTGCCCCCTTGACTCGATTTCACAGCATTGAATGTGCCTTTTTCTATTTCAAAGTAGTTGAGGTAGAGCTTGCTATAACGGTTCTGTTTGAAAAGTATTTATTTCATTCAATCAGGTAATGTTTTCTCTTCCTGTGGTCATTTACATTGACCACATAACCAGAACACACAGCGTGACTGCTTTTTTGCAGTCACGTTACTGCAGTTGAACAGTATTGCTTAATTTACGCTTTGCCAAAAATAGCCGATCTACATATTTTCAGTGTGCGACACCTTCGTATAATGAAGTATAAATAAGGCTAATGGCCAATTGGCCATGGAGGCTTATGGATCTGGTATCTCCAACTCAGACAAGCTTGCTGGGGTTTAGTCCAATCAGATCACAGTAGTAGTTATTAATGTTAGCTGGCTATGGTATAAATACTGAGTGAAAACCCAGCTCCAAACACACAAACCTTCTTGTTCAGGGTTACACACTGATATATCCTCACCCTGGCTCTTAATCTGGTGACAACATTTATCAGATTATTGAATTTATAACCAACACTTTAAACATCACTGTTTACACTTGTTTCTCTCACTCTCAGACTGACCTTTTTTAGTTCCACCCCCTCTCAGTAGATACTGTAAAAGTGTAACAAGAAGTCTGGACACTAGTGGCACTATTCAGTTTAGCCAACTGGTTAGTGCTGCTGCCTGTGATATGTGAGACCACCTGGGTTCAAATCCCCATCTACATGCATGTCTTTGTCGTTTGATGCTTAAGAGTTTAAACACCTCTCTTACGTAAATGAAAACTACATTTTTAACTTTTCTCTCTTTCATCCTTGTCTCTCATCATTTGTGATCATTTATTGTCTCTGCCAGGCCAGACAGCCGAAGATTTACAGATTTTGTCCAAACCTCACACAAATCGGTACACATTATCTCTAATAAAGTCATGTGATCAAGTCATATCTGTCAGATTTCTCGTATTCCATCCTGATGAATGGAATATGGCTTCCAAAGTTTGCGGGGGTGGCCCGTTTTGCACAAAATGCCACAAATCATGAATTGCAGCGTCCAATTGCTGTGAAACTTTGCACACACATTCCGACTAGGCCAAGGAAGAACCTCCAAATTGTCCAAATCTGCCTCATGGTGGCACTACAACAGCCCACATTTTGCTCAGAACTCTTGTACCGTAGGTCATACTGTACCAGTTGCTCCGTCAATTGGTGCATGCAGATGCACGACCTGATCACTGCAAGTAAGGACAGTAATTCCTCATGAGGGGAGAGAGCAGACAGCCCACCAAACATGTTACCACTCCCTACACCAGTGGTTCTCAAACCAATGGTATAGGTGGATCCCAGGGGGGTCCCCAAATGTTTTGGGGGGGAGGTGAGTCTTCAGATTCTGGCGGAAATTTGGGAGTGAGTTTGCAGTTCTAACTACAATCGGGAGTTTATTCCACAGTTTGGTAGCCAGAAGGGAGAAGAGTCTGGGACTGTGGAGTGTTGTCCCGGATGTTTTATTGATTGAATACTTTATTAGCAGTTTGCAAAAAAAAAAGCACAGGAAAGTACAAGCAATACAAGGTCTGCTAGGAGGATTTTAAACCCAAGAAAGCCTATGGCTTGTTTCCATTGGGGTCCTTTGTACTCAGTTCATCGAAACATTTAATGACAGACAAATATACACTACATCATACAAAAATATGCACTGTAAACAGTTCTAGGCGGGGGTGGGGAAGGGAAGGTTCAGACAGCTTACCTGTGTTAGCTGATCTGTTGGATCAGGCTTTGAAGCACCTGATTCGTGCTTTGAAGATGTAGGGTTGCCATACCTTTTGGTTTCTGTGTAGGCCAACATCAGTGTTTTGTGCGGGCAGTAATAGAGTAAAGAGTAATGGAGGGAGCGGAGAAGGGGGGATACATGTGAAGGTTTTGGCTGGTTGAAGACTATGCGTGCTGCGACATTCTGGATCATTTGGAGGGGCTTAAGTGCACATGCTGGGAGGCCAGTAGGGATAGAGTTACAGTAGTCAAGTGTTGATATGACTGAGATCTGGACAATTGCTGTGCTGACTGAGCTGATTCCATTTGTGATTAAGGAGAAAGATGAAAGATCCTTTTCAAACCTGGCCGGCAGATACTAGGTAGACACGTCATCTGGGAGAGAGTCACTCCACAGCCCTCTGAAGGGAGGGGGAGGGAGAGAAAGAGAGAGGATGAGTAAAGTGAGAGAGAACAGAGGAACAACACAAACTGAGTGGCGAGCTACTCCCAACATCTGGATGTTGAGAGATGATGAGAAATATTTTGTACACTTAATACTATGACACCTAAATTATGGACTTCACTTAATGATGACTACAGCTTAAAATGCTTTTTTAGGAGAGGTCTGTTTGTGATCCATGTCCATCTATTGCCATCAGATGTACAGCCTTAACAGTGAGTTAATTATGGCCAGAAACAGTATTATGTGCAGCTTCATATGTTATGTAATGTGTTTAAATCAATCTAATTATACCTGTGATTGCTCCCTGTATCTAGAACCATGAGATACAAAAAGTGATTGGTTCCTATTTGATTATTGCTCCAAATCCCAGCTGTGTATTGCTAAGTTGAATCTGTGTGCTAAATGCTCTGAGGAAGGCTCTGTGCCGAAACACGTTTTTCTGTTATGTGAGCCAAATAAAGTGAGTATGTGAATATTTTGTCCTCCTTGACTTTGAAGATTGTGCTACCTTTTTCATATTTTTAGAATATGCTCACTGGATTTTGGGTTTAGCACTCCACTGAGATCCCACAGTGGGATTACTGTTGAAGGGCAAACTCTTTCTCTAACTCAGATGATGATGTGTGTCTGTTATGAATGCCTCAGCGATCTGAAGCTGTTTCCAGCCGCTCAGAAGGCAGATGGCCGTTCACTTCCTGTGGCAGTGTCCCAGCTATGCTCAGGGCCTCCAGCCATCGCATCACAACTAATAATGATCAGGTGGCACTTTTAGGGGCTGGCCCTGCATTTAGAAAGTGTCTTAAAAAGCTGGATCGTAAACGGAAAGTACGGACAGAAATTCTTTAACGAGCAAAAGACAAGGGTAGACTGGAGCTGTTGCCAGTAATTGGTAGTTAATGCTGAAGTGCTCATCTCAGCAATGGGGGGGGGGGGGGGTGTTACCACTCAGTTGAAAAATGAATACATGCTATTCATATCATGTGTCATATTGGTTAATGCAGTGAGTGTTTGTGTGTATGCGAGACAGTGGCTATGTAAGGCTCCTCAATGCAATATTAACCTGAAGGAGCCTGTGTGTCCCCTTTTTATTTCCACCTGAGATCAGTGAGATAGCTTATTATAAATATGTTTTACCCAGCTGGATGGCCTGCTGGTGATCCACGCATGCCTAGTACCCATTTAAAATAAAACATTCTTATGATCCTCAGTGTTGCTGAGGATACCAGAGTTATGGTAACAACCCGGAAATGAGACAGTGGGGTTGCTAACGACACAACCTTCTGCAATGGTTTTCTGAGCGAAAGATGGAGACGTTAATGAGGCTCAAGTAAGCGTGTTGGCCCAGGCACCTAATTCACCAATTGTGCTATTTCACAAACAACTGAGCCAAATCAGATGTTGTCTATTTAAGGGGAAAATGTATTGTTTACTGCGAGCTAATGGCTCACCGAAAGTCAAGTCAAGTCCATTTTATTTATATACAATGAGAGAGAGACAGGAAAGGCAGAGAGAGAGAGAGAGAGAGAGAGAGAGAGAGAGAGAGAGAGAGAGAGAGAGAGAGAGAGAGAGAGAGAGAGCGATGCACAGCAAACAATGATAACAATAGTAATTGTCCACAGCCATAGTCCAGGGAAACCCTCAATCCGCAGCTGTGGGATCTGTAATCACGGTCCATGGAAGACAAGCCTTTGAGACAAGAAAGCACAAAAACTCAGAGGAAGAAGTCAATTAGTGACATGCATCGATGGGACATGAATGCCTACAGTGGAGGAAAGAGCTGCTCAGTGAGTTCAGGGAAGTCCCCCGGCAGTAAGCCGATAGCAACGTAACTAAGGGCTAGTCCCAGGTAAGCCTGAGCGAGTTCTGTATCAAGGAGAGGTGCCGCAGGATATTTGAAGGCTCTGCCTCCCAAACTACTTTTGGAGATTCTAGGAACCACAAGTAGGAGTGCAGTGTTCTAGGGGGCTAATAGGGTTCAGTGAGCTCTTTAAGATATGATGATACCTGACTACATGAAACCAATAGTCTCTATACTGGGGGCGAACATTCTCCGAAAATAGCTGAAGCTCACAATGTGTTTGCAATGTGACGCTTTGTGAGCTTGTAGATTGGCTATTTTCGACAGAAAACATTTGGTGTGGAGGGGAAAAAAGGAGGGGACCTAGTATAGAGCCCTGGGTAACCCTGGTCAACTTATTGCACTGAGCTTATTCCATTTGTGAGGAAGGAGAAAGATGAAAGATCCTTTTCAAACCTGCCAGCAGATACTCAGTAGACAATTGGTTAAGTGGTAAAGGATTTTAAATTCTATTCTGGATTTTACTGGGCCCCCGATTATGAAAAACATAGCCAGATTCAGAGTCTGCAAGGGCTAATGATAGACTAGAATGATGAACACACCCTCGCCATGGCGAAGGAAATCAGTGGTTGGCACAGCTCACTAGCATCACCTACTGATAGATAGTGTGTGAAAACACTACTCATTTACACGGTGGTACCTCAGACATTTTCATGTCAAGAATGTATTCTGCCGCAGACCAGTCTGAAAACCTTTCAACTTCAATGTTTTCTAAATATAATGCCTTCAGTGGGGCAGCCCCCACCCTGTGGAACTCTCTCCCAATAGGCATTCGCCATGCTCCAACACTGGACTCTTTTAAGGCTGCCTTGAAAAGACACCTATTCTCTCAGATTTATGGCATATATAGTCGTGTGTTGTTTTGTTTGGTTGTTTGTTTTTTGGTTGTTCATTGTTTTTGATGTGAAGCGTCCTTGGGTTTATAAAAGGCGCTATATAAATTAAGCTATTATTATTATTTATTATTAGATAATAGCAGATCTACAAGTTGACAATGTGTCGTGACTTTTTTTTTATAGCCAAAGTACAAAATAGGGTTAATGTGGTTAAACTGATTTTGAGGATATTTTATAACTCATTTAGCTGGGGATCCCCTGGAACCCAGTGAAGAACCTTTGGGGGTCCCCGGGCCCCACTTTAAGAATTACTGTTTTACACTGCTCAGTTCAAGCCTTGGTATTGCCTTAATGTGAAGAATTTTGTTAGTGTTCCATAATGTTGAATGATTCCTTTCTATTGTCTATTAGTGCAAATTCCTCATGGCTCCAGTGTTTTCCCAATGCTGAATAACATACTCTACAGTATTATATATGCTGTTGGATGCAACAGTAGCCTACAGTATGTACATTTATAATGCGTTTTTCAAACACCTTGATAAAATAAGAATCATTCCAATGGATTTATTCAGTGAAATCCACCATTTTGACACCTGCGATACCGACCTGTCAAAAGGCGAAAGCGATAAACAACCAATATCATAGTCCCATCTGGCGTGTGTGTGTGTGTGTGTGTGTGTGTGTGTGTGTGTGTGTGTGTGTGTGTGTGTGTGTGTGTGTGCGTGTGCGTGTGCGTGTGCGTGTGTGTGTGCGCGTGTGCGTGTGTGTACTCAAGTGGGTGTGCAGAGAGAGCCTGTTCGCCCACAAAATGTGTGCTTGTCCTCGTGTTGGTCTTTGCATGTTAGCGTTTGTGTTTGCATGTGTGCATGCACTTTTACATACTTGCAGGTATGTAACAGAGAAGAGAAGGCCTTTCGTCACCTCCTCTATGCCACCTGCCTGTAGCACCTGTCAGTGTGTGAGCTCAGATGGCCAGGCATAAGCATCCATGAGCCCTGCCCCCTCGCTCCTCTCACAGTCAAAATTAAAACACAGTATACACTTTTATTCATTTGTGCCATGGCATTCAAGCTGTGCCGTAGTCTTTTTTTTTTACTTGCTAATGTGAAATGTATGTTTTCTTAATTCGTTTTTCCTCAATTGACCCAATTCCCGGAACAATTACTCACAATTTTAAAACCTCACACTTAATGCTGTAACTTCTCGGTCCCTATTCACAACTTTGCCCTCAGACAGCACACACAAGCTGTCAAAGAACATACATTAATGTACATTAATATTTGTTACACGCTGAAAAGATTAATTCAAAACACATCATTTGGAACTGATCAAATCACAGCACCGTATGCGGAAAACCCTTTCAGGAACACCATGAAATTCAAAACAGTACTGTAATACTGTAAAAAAAAAAAAAAAAAAAAGTTCTTGTGCAAGCTCCATCGTTTTTGTTATTTCCATAAAAAAGAAAGGGAAGAAGGAGGGGGGCAAGGGGGAGAGAGATCAATTAAGGTGCTGTAATGCCATGCCTACAACATTACTACCAACATTAGAGGGGGGGCTGTCTTAATATTCACTTTAGTATTCACTTACTTAGTATTCACTGACTTAGTGTTCACTTAGTATTCACTGACTCAGTATTCACTTAGTATTCCCTGACTTAGTATTCACTTAGTATTCACTGACTTAGTATTCACTTAGTATTCACTGACTCAGTATTCACTTAGTATTCCTTAACTTAGTATTCACTTAGTATTCACTGACTTAGGAGTAATACTATTGTAGAGAGAATTGTCGTTCTTTTCAGTAGTGAATAATTCAGTACAGTTGACTAAAAGGTTTCGTTCAAATGATTTGTTTGGCTGGAGCTCCGCCTGAGTTGCGTAGTCAACAGGTCGTTCAAACTGATTGTATCAATCAGTGCAGCACATTCAGCCGACCATCGTCTATCTATCGATTGATAACAAGTTATCTTTACACTCTGGGAAGACAATTCTGTTTGGCTCCAAAATCAAATTAGGAAATTCAAGGTTAAATTAAATTCGGACTTCATAGCAGCAAAATCATCTGTGAAATATCTGGGTTGTATCTTGGAGGGTAACTTAGACGGACGAAATATGGCCAGTAAGGCCATATTTCTTTTTGGCACGGACAGCAAGGTACCTATACTAAACAGGTGGTGGCCAACTCAACTTATTCTGAGCCACTTTGATTTTGCACATTGTACATCTTGGTTCGAGGGCTTAATGAAATCCCTCAGCTCAGAATAGACTGATCAGGGTCATTCTAGGGTTGGACCCAGAACACATATAGGTAGCAGTGCCATCTATTAGAGAGTTACGCCAACTCCGTTCACTTCTTCGGGCCAGGTCTTCTACATAGCCGTCTAATGGCGAATAGTGACAAATCCCTAAACCGGAGGTTCATGGAATGCATTGAAGTCGACGGCTCCTTGTCACTATTTCCAGTTACATGAACCACGTGACCGACGCTGTTTCTGACCCCTCATTGGCGCAACTCTCTAATAGAAGGCTCTGATAGGTAGGAACCAGTTTAGAGAGCTCAACTGGCTCCCAGTAGAATCCAGGGTAACCATGGCCAGATTGACCATGGTTCACAAGATCATATATGGCGAGGTCCCCATATTTTTAAAGACATGTTTTACTCAGAGAAACAAAGTACACAATTTTTTCACTAGAGCCAGTGTAGCAGATGTGAGCCATCCTGCCTTTAAAAGTAAAGTGGGTAAGGGTTCATTTACTTACATACTGTAGGAGCCACACAGTGGAAAGACCTCAAAACCAGTGTCAAACTGACAACCAATCTGAGGTCTTTTAAGCAGCAGACAAAAAGCATGTCTATTAGAAAAGGTTCCCTATAGAGATCGTAAAATGGTAAATGGTGCTTTTATATAGCGCTTTTATCCAAAGCGCTTTACATAGATTGTGCATTACATTCACCCATTCACACACATATTCATACACCGATGGCAGAGGAAACCATGCAAGGCACCAACCTGCTCATCGGGAGCAATTCGCGGTTCAGCGTCTTGCTCAAGGACGCTTCGACACTAACTCTTGGGGAGCCCGGGATCGAACTGGGAACCGCAACCCATGCGGCCACTCTACCCCTGAGCCACTGCCGCCCCATTCGTCTAGGGAAAGATAGGGGATGTATGTACTGTATATGTTATTGTCATGTGCTTTGTATTGTAATGTATTTTTAACTTATTGACTGTTAAATGTGAGAGGACCTCAATGGAAATAAGTCTCAGGACTTTCTTGTGTAATCCTCGAACTGCTGTAACCATGTGGTTTTGCTTTTCAAAATAAATCAAATCAAATCATCCCCTCTGGCTGGATACAGAGTACACATTCCATACAGTGTCTTTGAACCAAGGACCTTCGCATTTCTGGGGTACTGACATATCTCCTGCACCACAGAGGCACTGATGACAATATTCAACCTCATAGGATTTGAGTGAAACTTTTCCAAGTGGTGGCTTAGAACCTGAATGTCTTCATTTCTTTCAGAAAAATGGCATTGTAGGAAATTGAACAATTATGACTCCTCTTTCCATCACTCTGTTGGGGGTGGGGTCAGGGGACTTGCAGATGACATAGGAAATATGTCAAAATAATTGTAGCAAATTAAGGCCGTACCCAGGGTGGGTACCTCCCTGGCTCTCAGCAACTGACATGATACGATCACTACTATTTGCATGCCTGCCCAAACTGGCATACTTTTCTGGCATATCCAGAGCATGTGTGATGTACGGAAGACAGTTAGTCTGCTCTGTAAGAAAAAAAGCCTTATTTCAGTATTTTTTACTTAAATCAATTCCTTCTTTTTACAAACAAATGGAACTTTCAGTCTAAATATCATCTACCGCTGTTATTTGCGTGTCTTTATTTTTAAGTTGTGTAACACTGCATGATAGAAAGCATTCTTATGGCAAAATATGTCTCTACAACTACAACCCCTTTGATGAATCAGGTCAGATCTGAAACACAAATTGAAGTGAGCACTACCGAAATTAGCACTTAAGTTTCTCGATTTTCGCAAGTCATTTGGCAGGTATCCAGCCTTCAATCTGGTTCATTTGGTTTAAAATCATTCTGGCAGCTGAAAAAGCAAATTGGCACGCAAAAATACATTCTGAATGCAATCCTGTGATTTACGGGCAAAAACAACTTCTGTTTCATGCCGTTGTACAAGTACCTTTACAATGTGCCCGTGCCATCCCTGTCTGTATTCATTCTCATATGGCGTATTCACATCATGGTACATTATTAATAGGCTCATTAGCATAGCATGGTGTCCTAACCCCCCATTCCCCCAGGATCCTGTATGGAAACACACAGCTAATTATTACAGATAGTGATGGCAGATAAGAGGATAAAGGGAATGCAAATCTGATGCTTAAGTAAATGAGGTGTGTTGTTAATTTGTTAATATTGCAAACCTGAGGGCTATTGCCCATCATTCAAGTCTCAGCAGTAGAATTATATACATAATAATATGTAATCTATCTGTGGCTGTTGAATTTGATTGGCCGGTTTGACCCGAAATTGACATACCGGTATCCATCATTTAACACCTGCTATGGCAATAATGCAATCCACTTCCGTTCATGACAATAGCATGTCATGAATGGAAATGGATTTGTCTAATTGACATACTAGGTCAATGATTCCCAAACTTTTTAGTTTGAGACCCAAAAGAGAAATGTGATGAAACCCAAACTAGTGAAAATAGCTTGTAGATTAGCTATTTTCACTAACTTCTTAAAAGTATTTCTTCCCCCTCTAATTAATGGATTTTTTTTTTTTTACTATAATTTGTATTTTTAATGGAAAAGTGAAAAAAAAATGTTTTTTTTTAACTAAAAAACTAAATATAGGAAACAAAAAAAATAAAGGGGTATTTACTTGCGACCCACAAAAATTGGTCCGCAACCCACATATCGTCGGTGTCCAGGACGAACCAGCTAACTCCATTTTCATATATATATTTTTTTTTCATAAATCAACGCTATTGACAACCCTTTACGTCTGTGTAAAAAATCAAACCATTTGAACCAATGAAAAGTATTAAAAAGCGCCTCTGACGAAAACTCCCAACTCCATTGGATCCTCAAACTGTCCGTCAAAAACAAACAACTCCCCCCTCTCCTCTCCAGTTCTGGCTTTTCACAGCATGAGTAGAGCGCGCTGCGCAGTGAACAAGGAGGAGGGACACGTAAACAAACTCCCCGTAGTCTGTTAAAACTATGCAGTGTACCTGTTTATCAAACTTAGCACTGACGCTAATGTTATGAAAACAAGTAATTATATTTCTAAAATCTATGAAGTGTTTAATGAGGAGAGCAATGTGACAAGAAGAAAGGCGTTCATAGCATTTCTGTCACGCTAGTTCTACTACCTCTTTGCAGAAGTTATTGTAATATTTAAAGTCCTGTTTATTATTGTAGTTAATTCACACGTTGTTGTGATGCATTGTGAGCTTGGAGATCCATTGTTAGCTTTTGGGAATTTGTACCCTTTTGAAACCTCTCCCTCAGCAGCGAGTGGAGCTATTGTTGTTTGGACACCTAACTCCATTTCAGCTTGATTTCTGCTCGTCTGAAACTACTAACTCCACTTGCGCTGGGTAAAGTGTTGATTTACCCGCGATTTGGGTAAAGTGTTGATAATATAATGACACATGCAAGTATCTGACAATATATAAAGTCACTATACCATCTTTGATGAGGCAGTATTGCTTTGTTTTAAAAATATAAGGTTTTCTTCATTTCCTGAAAAACTTATATTTTGTTTTTTCGTTTCCTGAACAATGAGCGTTTTGGAGTTAGCAGGTTCGCGCTGGACAGCAGAGATATGGGTCCCGACCCACCGTTTGGGAAACAGTGCTTTAGATGAGGCATCAGACATAGGAGTAGACCAGCGTGGACCAACACCACCACAGTAATTCGAGATAGTAGATACGAGATAGTAATTCGAGGCCACAAGTTGTTGTTTTTTTTCTTTCAATGGCCACTACGGGGCCTTGCCATGATGTAACTCCAAAGGTGGACAAGAAATCAAAAATAATTGCTCCATTGATTGCCACGGCGGAACAGGAGGCCTACCTGGTTGATCCTGCCAGTAGCATATGCTTGTCTGAAAGATTAAGCCATGCATATCTAAGTACAAACGGCTTGTACAGTGAAACTGCAATGTCAAAATATGCTTCTCATTGACTTACATTGTACTGTGAAACAGCTTTAAAAGTCGCTCTTTTAGCACATAAACGAACACAAACTAAGCTGATTCAGACAATATAGAACATCACCAAACCCAGTACTGTTTGTTTTTTAAATAAAAATGTCAACTTCCTGTTGATTTTACTATTTGAAGATCCGGATCCGCAGATCCAGTTCGGGTTTTCTTCCTAATAAAAATTCCCAGATCAACAGGAAGTTAACATTTTAATAAATAAATAAAAAACAGTGCTGGGTTTGGTGATGTTCTATATTGTATATTGTGGGGGGGGGGGGGTCTCGCCTGCCCTAAATGTAATTCCTGGGAACGCCACTGTTCCATGAGCTGCTGCAGTGCTGCTGTTCAGCCACAGAGAAGAACGCCGCTCTGGTTTTGGGCTCCATGATTGGTCAAGTTCAAGGATTCAGCTATCAACTTTCATGGTCTTTTATAGGAATACGTGAAGCCTGGCTTTACCATCCTGGCTCGACACAGCCTGGCTTGACAAGGTCTAGCTCGACAAAGTCGCTCCTTTTCAGCCTGGCTTGGCGTTCATGGAACGGAATAAACCAGGCTGTACGGACCAGACTTTGTAAAACCTGGATTTGACTTAAATCTTATTTAATTCTCCTTTCGTGTAATAGGCCCCGGGTAAGCTCACTGACCACTCAGCTATGGTCGAGTAATGCTCACCACTGAGTTATTTTCATATAATATTTATTTATATTGTTTCTCTGTTATTACTAGCGTGGTGGAAAAGGTAGTCACATTGTGTACTTAAGTAAATAGTAGCACACAATGTAGAAATACTTTGTTACAAGTAAAAGTACCAGTATTATTATTACCAAATAATTGCAGAGAAGTACGTCTTGCTCAGGATCATACTGCAGCAATCGGGTCTTGAACCTGTAACCTTCGGTTCACTATGCAGCCACTCTATCCATTCACCTACAGCTGTTTCTATGACATCTGTGGATCTAAAACATTTTGAGGTCAAGGCCCCCATGTGAAAAGATGTAGTGTCAGGGCCCCACATGAGAAAGATTTATATTTAATACTTTATTTATATTTAATACTTAATCGACAAATTTGTCGATACTTTCATACAATGTCAGGGATATAATCGACTCCAGGCAGCGCTAGGGTCTCCCACCTGGAGTTCCTATCATAGAGGTGAGGTCCTTGCCCAATTCAAAACAAATCTTCTCAGTCACACGTTTAGCATAGTCTAGTATCAGTATAGTACAACTTATACTGACACTGTGGTTCAAATGCACTCAATACCTATTACCGGTTTGGATATCCTTATGGCACCAGATGTTATACATTTGAAGCTCATTTGCTACAATTCTTTTAAACGCATGCAGAGTAGGAAAATAAATATTAATTTCAATTAGAAATGTTAACAGACCTTGGTCAGTCTCCCAGCATTCTGACACATTCTGCCCTACTGTATCAAATCAATTCCTTCACTGTATGTGTATGACCCGTGTGTGCGCGCGTGCGTCCAATAGAGCTCTGTATCAGCCCAGCTGGTCATGATGAGTCATGCTGTGGCTCATAATGATGTCTCTTCTCAGTGTGTGTGTGCAAGCATGTATCCAACCAAGAGAAGACATTTGCAGCAGAAAATGTCATTGATCACACATTTTAATTGCATTTTGTTTATACTCAGTGTCATTGCTTGCCATTGTCTAAGCACGTACCGTTGTCGTTTTTAAAATGTGCTATAAATAATTATAAATGCCGTAATACTGTCATATTATGGTCAGTGTTCAAGGACCCCCAAATTGATTTTGATTGCATGCATTTGCCATAAAATAAAAAAGGCAACCTACAGGCTCACACATTGCGAGCTTGTAGATTTTTCAGCTTTTTAGAAAAACCTAAATAGGGCTTAAGTATTTAAACTGTTCCTCATTTTGCCTCAATTAAGTACCCTTTCAGAGCCAATGCTCTAGGTATCACTGAGACTGACAGGAAAGATAGAACATTTAACCCATGTAGTGCATTGTTACCTGCATCACCGCTTTGTAATTAGACTATAATACTCAAAGTTGACCTCTGGACATGTCATTTGGTTAAGCCTTGGATGTTTCTTCGAACTTGGACCTAAATACTTAAAGATCTCCAAACTCATTATTTGAGCAGCACATAATTTCATGGGAAGTCCACTGTCTACCTGTAGTCTTCATCAACTTGAAAAGCAGCATAAGGGGGCCTTAAACCAAACAAAACACACAATGAAGGGGCAAAGACGACACTGTAAATCTTTATTTTCAGCAAAAACATTTGTACACGTTATTTTTAGCCAATGACACATGTGTCCCATCTGGAACCATTCAGAATTTTCTTTTTATTTCATTAACTGTCATCAGCTCAAAGGCCTGATTAATACTTTGTTGCATGCCGACACATGCGACAATAGCTGATCTGTGAACTTGTAGATTTGCTATTTTCAGTGTGCGATACCAGCGTGCAACAAAGTATATAAATCAAGTCTTATTGTTTGCCGTGGACAGCAAAGCCAGAGAAAGAATACTGCCAGTGGTACTATTAAACAAAAGTAAGTAACAAAACAAGAAAGAAGAGTGTGTGTAAAAGATGCTTATGATCAACAAATATTATCTGGTGGTTCAATGTCAGATAGATAGATATGACACAAGGAGTGGCTTTTCAAAATCTAAATGGCTCTCCTTCCAATATGGTTTGTCACTGTCGCGGACTCATCTCTACCCTGTCCAAATGTTTGAGATCAGAGCTAATGAAAAATAAATAAATAAAAACAAAGGAGCAAGCGACAAGATGGGCATGCCATTAATAACAATTTCTTCTTGTGGTACAGCTGGTGTGTTGGAATATGGTCCAGAAAAGGTACATCTAGCTGTTGACGTACACAGGCTACAGTTGCCAAAATTAGGCTTTCACTAAACAAAAAGTTTTAAACCAGAAAAAGCTATTTAAATACCTACCAAGAAACAATATCTATTTGCTGCTACTGTCATTTCTTTAATATAATTAAAATATAATTAAAAACAAAACAAAAGTATTTACATTGCATTCAGTCAGCATGGCATAGGAAAAGCTTCCTAGTCTAGTTAAACATATTGCTACTTGCTCATCCACAGCTGCACGGGCAAAAAGAAGAAAAAAAAGAAAATTGCCTGGGTTTACGAATGCACAGGATGCCAAATAAAGTAGCTCATTTATAGTTTGTTGCACAATCCTTTTAAACAACAAACTTTTGGACTACCACACTGCAGAGCGTAGTTCAGTCAGGATGTCACAGTATATAAATTATAAGCTTCATTCCCATCGTCATTGTCATACAACCTTAAAGCTAAATGGATAAAAGCAGATCTTTATATGGCAGTGGCAGCAACGAATGAGGATCACTTTGAAATGATAAACAAATTACGGATAACTGGGAGTTTTGGGGACAATTTACAAAGTCCTCTTTCAAGCATGTATCTTACATTAAGTACGAAGTATGATTATTAAGTACTAACTGAAACTGTTAAAGTGCGTATTGACAGTCCAAGTCTAATACACGGTCTTCTAAACACATGCAGTTACGTGTACTTACAATTTTTTCCCCATATGTAAATACTATGGTAAGCTCGAAGCGGCCTTTGTAAAGTTTTACTACAAATTAAATCCCAGTAAAAGGTGTGGAGTGTCTAACAGCTCAGGTCAGATTATTGTCAGGGGAGGGCATGGTGAAAAACAGGGCAACTCATTTTCTTTCTGAAACAGTGACTACATCATGCTCAAAACTACACAACACTGCCCCCCAGAGGGCATGAGTGGAACCTGAGGTAGCAAAGCCAAATCTAGACTTTGTATTTGATCATGTATGTAAAAAATAATAATAATGCCAAAGCAATGCCATTTATCGCAATAGTGCATTTTCATTAACACCAAAAATATAATTTACACTCAAGTTTTAACACTACATCGCTATAAAAGTATACACAAAATTATCAAGACAAAAGAAAAGTAAACTTCCAATGCAACTTTATGACAATGTCCTGGATCCTGAGAGAGAACGTTAATACTAGTAGTTCCACTGTACAGGTATTTCTTTTTTAAAACTAGCATTTTAATCCCATTTTTCTCAATATACACAAGCAAATAGGGGAAGTACTTACAAATTCCTTCAAAATAAAAGCCAAGCAGATATTGTGAATTTGAATATTGAGTGGGTGCGAAAAGTCCTATCAAAAGATATTATTTATGAAATTGTTAAGTTTAAAAAAGGGTACTTATGTCTCTTTAAGAGTAGAAAAAAAGTGTACTGTATATACAAAAATATACATCTTAACAAGACTTCCCAGCAGTGGCTTTTTGTGTTTGTCTTTCCTTCGATTTTGTAAACTTTTAAAACTATGCTTTTCTAGTGAAAAAATAATAATAAAAGGCAGCCTTCCAAACAGTAAAACAGTGAAATTTCATTTCAGTGTTTTTTTTATACCAAAATCCATGTAACATGTCGTAGTTCCTTCAAACTTAAGAAATTCTATAAAAACATTATTTGAAACTCATTTTCTTTTACCCAAACAGTCCATCCACGTTTAAAATGGAAAATGTAATTTGTTGTCCCAATGAGCCTCTTGTCACGCCACTTAATTGACGATATGGGGTCTAAAAGGCCTCAAGCTCGGGAGTGTCCGGTGTTGGGGGAGGGAGGGGATGTGCGTCGTTATGGTTGTTGGGTTGAGGTGACCTCAGTACACACCTGGAATGATCCGGTAGCGTACGGTCCGGCAGTACTCATCCCACGCCGAGCCATACTTCCTCCGGCAGTCGTTTGTGTCGCGCGAATTTCGGTGCACCAGCAGGATGAAGAAGTAGATCATGTAGTACCACGGCAGCAGGTGGCTGAAGCCTGAGGGTAGACCAGGGAAAAGTCATTAAGGTACTCCGCTACTTGTTTACGGTCCCCAAAAAAGGAGAGTAAGGCGTTCAATTCACTGTAGTATCTTTCCAAATGATTGAAACAGATGTTATATGATTTGGGGTAACATAATTATTACACTCAATGGTTTTTTTGTACATAAATACGTTATTACACTATGTGTACTTTGTATCTATCACAATAGATTTTACATTTGATACATTGTGCTATGAATGCAGGCTCACCACAAGAGATTGTACAGATACATTGCGCTGTGACTGAAAGGCTCACCACAATAGAGTATAACACAATCTAGCACCATAGATTACAACAGATACATTGTGCTGTGAAGTGTGAATGCAAGCTTACCACAAGGTAGGGACCAGGCCAGGGCCATAATCAGGTCTCCAAGATAGTTGGGGTGACGCACCATGCCCCACCAGCCAGACACCAGCAGGCTCTTCCCTGTGGCCGTGGGGATGGTCTTCAGATCTGGGAACGCAGAGAGAAGAGGGGAAACAAATTGGACAAAAAAAGATATCGCCAACGAGTGAGAGGTAGAAAGAGACAACCAGAGAGAGAGATCCACAAAGATAAAAGAAAAAGGTTGCTTTTGGTCAACCAAACACGGATGAGACAATAAAATGAATATTTCCCCCAAAATAGAAAAAAAAAGACAGCAACACATCTTACGGGCTAGTTTGGGGTCGGTGGGGTTTCTCCTGAAGTTGTTCTTCTGAGAGTTAGACATCCTGAAGATGTAGAAACCGAAGACTAAGAGATACAAAAGAAATCAAGACAGAATCATAAAATTAGTCCTTGGACACACAGATGCCTAATGACTCATTTTCAACCAATAAACAACGTGATGGTATCATTCTGGATCCTCCTATCCAAGCCTTTGAGACACAGGATGTAATGCATAATTCCTCTTCTGGGACAACAAAGCCTTCAGCTTGGACTTGCTGCAAGTCACTCTGAATAAATCAGCTAAATGCCTTAAAGTAAAATGCTCTGTCAACTCTTAACGTCCCTTGTGGGCCGATAAATGTCTTGGATGTGCTTTTCTGCTACTGCTACCATTACAACTACTACTCACGTTTGATGGTGATGATGGCCACGAGTGCGGGCAGGCCCAGAAGATTGGGATGACCCACCAGGTAGTAAGCTTGCAGGGAGTAGGTGAAGGGAACCCACACAAGGTCACCGAAGGCCAGCATGAAGCCAAAGCCATCGTGCATCAGGTCCATGGTGGTCAGAATGGCCTCCTGCAAAAGGACGTTTTTCAAAGTACACAGAAAGGGGTAATTACTTAAATCTGTATCACATTCAATACTTGTTATTGCCAACTCAATGTGAACAGTTAGGAATTTGCTGTAGTGCGATAATAATACAGCTACAATGGAGCTCAATACATCAACATGAAAGTCAAAAGTCAAAATGAAATAATGGAAATAACACAATTTCTCAGAGGAGGATTCAGAATCCAACTACAAAAGTGCCAAGTTGCATTACAAGAGACTAGAGCCGATAGCTAGATAGTGGAACACTATTGAGTTAACACTGTTTGCATGAGTAGTTTCACCCCTGCAACTAGCACTTGCTGTGTACTGAACCCATAATCAAAAGAAATGACTACAGTATCTCAGACTTTATAAGTCTGGTTCTTCGGCTTAAACTCTGATTCCTGGTTATGTACTAGCTGTGGTGTTAATTCTATATTTGCAGTTGCAGTGAGCTTGCCTCGTGCCAGAGTCCATCCACCACATAGAGCAGCTGGAAGACGTTGACCAGGATCATAGCGTGAGACGGCGCTTCCAGACCCTGCAGCTTCATCTCAGCCAAGGCCATAGCAAAGTTGATCACACACTGAGAGAGACAGACAGACAGATGGACAGACAGACAAAACAAACCCATAAGAGAGTGAGTTCAATTAATACTTGATGTTGTGAATATTTTGTGTTACAGGTTCTTGGCATCGGTGAAGCCTGCAGATTCCAACAATCAATGCTCATTTCTTTTGGCAATTTGTTTTTGCATTATTAGATAGTAGAGAGTAAAGTGACAGGAAATTGTGGTCGGAGAGAAAGGAGACGTGAAACCAAAAGCATATGGTCCATGCCGTAATAGCTGAGCCACCAGCTACCCTCCATCCACACATACATACATACATACATATTTAAGTTAGTTAACAACTTCTTTCCCCAGAGACACTTACCAAATTGTTTTACTTGAATGAGCACATTCAGGCAAAATGCCTGAATATGCATAACATTTGTATTAAATGGTAATGGTATACTGTAGCATTATGCTGCTTGATGCATATAAAACAACTTCATTCTACTGTATTTCAAGAGTGGAATTCCTGTTCACTCTATACAGAGATTCCCATAACATTTGGGCTGCCACACAACATTTTATCCTAAATAAATCAAACTGGGCCTTGCAGTGAAAAAGCAGCGCTTCCCCCTTGCCTTCAGTCTCACAAGCTCCCAAAGCAAACAAGATTGGTAGTGGTAGTAACATAAACCTTTTTTTAAGTGCCAGCAGTCAAGCTTTTACATTTCTACCATGCAAAAAGTGTCAGAATCAATAAGAAATGTTGATGTTCAAACATAAGTTTGAGTCGCTGATTGGCCAAGCACTCATCACTTAGGGTTAGTCGAAACTAGTTTTGCCACAAAATATTGCTATTGCGCCAATCAATCATACTTTTTATACAACCATTGGCTTTTCTAACAAAGCCTCTTGTTATTCACATTAGCTACTTCACTCTTGATTTCCTTCCCTTTTACAGAGTGCAAAGTGTGATCTGTCAGTGTGAAATGTGGCATGTTAACGTCAGCCCCACTGATTCTCATTTCAAGTATTTCAGATGAGAGATTGTTCCAGGGATTAGGAGCAGGGAAAGAGGAGATCAGAGGTAAGAGTAAGAATTCCACTCTTTTATAATTGAGGAAGCTTGTCCTGGGCAGAAAATATATATTTTTTTCATTACAAGTCAAAGAAGTGAAACTTGCCTTGTTTCATGTGGGGTTCAGGGAGATATGAACCAGGAGGGAGGGAGAGAGAGTGAGAGCTGGTGTGCCAGCAGAGTGAAAGACAGCAGGCAAAGGGAGGCAACAGGTGAGAGTTTGACTGCAGTGCAAAATGGACCTGACATGGAAAAACTAGCCCATTGCTTTTAATCACGGACTCTCAGGGTGGTCGCATAGTTAAATGGATGGAACCTACACAAATATTGTATGAAAACTGATTTTATGTGGTGTCCCAAGTGAGATCCATAAGTAGAGTATCCAACAAAGCTGGTTGCAGTTTCAAATTAACCACCAGAGGGTGCAAAGGATATACAGAATGACTGTGGAGCAACATTCCTGGCACAGACTCACTGTTTGTGTTGGGCAAGATGAATATCTCTATTAACGGCTACAAAGCTGTCAGCTGCACTTCATCAGCTAATCGTACACCATAACTCTGGCAAGATTTCACAGTATAATATAGATGGGACTATTTAGAGAACAATAATGTCGATATGTACGTTTCCCTTAAAGTTTTGTTTATAAAAAGGCCACTTTCTTTTTGATCGATCCTTTGTTTTTCTCCCCAATTTACTTTATTCTCATGCCAATTCTCCTCAAACAATTAACTTTGGTCCCTGATGCTGCTAACACCTACTTGAGTCTTGGTGAAGCTGTAGACAACCACATCTCTAACACATTGAGTCACAAGCAGCTTCTTCTACCCCGACAGCGAAGGGTTTCACCAGGAGAGTGTGTGGGAGGAACATGCTATCCGCCCCAGTTCTATTCACTGGTGAACAGGTGCCCTGACAGACTAGTGGAGTCGCTAGTGCAGCAACACAAAACACAAACCCAAGCCGGCTTGCCACCAGAGAACACGGCCAATTGTGTCCAATGTGTCAAGTGTTCAGAGGCACTGTGAAGGAATCCACAGAGCCCCCGTGTCTCCACAGTGGCGGGCAGGAACTTTACCCCTGTGCCAGCTGGACACGCAATAGGCCACTTTCTTAACCCTTTAAGACCTGAGGCGATTCTTAAAAAAATTGAAAAAAATAAAAAAAAAGTTTCAGATTTTTTGAAAATAGCCGATCTACAAGTTCATAACGCGGCACTCGGTGCCGCGCTATGAGCTTGTATATCTGCTATTTTTGAATAGCCAAAGAATTCTAAAGTGACACAGATGCGTTCCAGGTCTTAATGGGTTAAACTGCCCTTTGATGGGATGGGAACAGTGTAAGAATGGTTAACCGCAGCTGGTGGAATAAATTTACACCTTGATCAAACTGATGGCTATGCTGTAAAAGGTTTGTAGTGAAGAAACACTTTTCAGTGAGGAAATGCCATGCTTTCATGAGACTTTTTTCGTAGGATGTGAACTAGTGAAATGAGGTGAACCAGAATATAGCTCAGTTTATACACTGTCAACTGAAATGAGAACATAGTGTCAAATTAAATTGACTCACCCAGCCAATGAGACCAGGGCGCATCTCACAGAAGAACTTCAGATCAAAGTTTTTGATGCGTGGGTTGAGCTCATGTCCTTTGAAAAAGTCATAGACCACATTGCCTGAGGAAACAGAATGACAGAAATAAAGTTGACATCATCTAATGGAGCTGTGGGATGTTTTTAAAAATGATATGCATTTCTTGCATATTTATTATGTACCGTCTCCAGTTTTCAATTCAAATTGTAGACATATACATACGTGTATATAACAGAGGTCCATGAAATATGAATGGGATGTTTAAACGGTTAACTGTTTAAATGAAAACCACTATCGGTTTAGGTCTGAAAATTACATATTATAATAATTTTAATATTGTATACAATTGTAACTCGTCCAAAAAGCTGTGTTACACGCTCGTTCCTATTTTTCCAAAGTGAATGTTCTCAATTCTCAGACAATATTGAATACGTTCTACAAGTGTTTCATTCTAATGTGGGATGCGCATTGCTTTCATTTTTAAACAAAAAGCTTTGCTCTGACACCGTAGCTGATGAATATTGTCTAGGAAACCACACAACAGTGGAAGACTGTTTATCTTTATTTGGACACTGTTCACCTTGTAGGCTCTGTCCGCAATGAGACGGCAGGCTTACCTTATGTTATGTCACTATGATCTACTGTGGATAAATATGGATGTACTGTAAATATATGTATGCAATACACAATTCTTGCATTAAAAGTCCAGTACATGAATGTGAATAATATCTTCAGTTCAATGAATGAAGATGTACTTTTGCAGGATTTCAGTTCAACCACAAGGGGGCGTCAAACTACAATTACCAACCGGTGCTTCAAACTCCAACATATTTTCCTCTGCAACAACTCATGAAGAGAATCAAGAGTCAAGAAGGGTTCATGACTACATTAATGAGCTTCCTGCCAAAACTACACCCATTCCTTTTCTCCCTCTCTCACACACGCGCACTCTTCCTTACCAGAGTTCCCTCCTAGTGCCAGCTGGTCCGCAGGCACATAACGGGAGCGGATGTACAGGTAGACACTGAGCAGGAAGGAGACCAGGAAGGTGGCCACGCCCAGTTGCAGGAAGTGGCTGTGGATGTAGGTGAGGTCAATGCCCAGGTACACGGCTGCAGCCACCGCCACAGCACTCGTCACGATGGCAAAGAAACCTGGAGTGAGAGAGAGACGGACAGGGACAGAAAAATATATATTAGGAAAGGTTGAGTTGAGATCTTTGTAATCATCAAGTTAGATTGTTATCCAGTTAATTTCCCAGTAATGAGAAGGCACTGTAATAGTCCAAATCTAAATTAAAAGGTACCATTAGTGGACCAGAAAAGCTTTAGACTTCCTTCTTTGAATTAAGAGCGGAAAAAGGTGGAATCAGTACATTCCTAATGTTTCAACCAAAATAAAAATCTTTTGCCTAATAAGATTTGAAAGCACAGAAAATAAATTCATTCATTCACGTTCAACAGAGTGTAGGGCAAAGGTCAACACAGTAAATGGCTTTAATTAAATTTGTTCAATTGGTCTCATTGGACCAGCGGGAGCCTCACCATTGGTTCTGTACTTCAGTCGCTCTCCAGATTTCAGCGGCATGCCCTCACTCAGCTAGAGAGAGAGAGAGAGAGAGAGAGAGACATAGAGACATAGAGACATAGGAGACTTATTAACCTGTACTTCAGCAGGTAATTTGACTAAAACACAGTCTAATTATTTGGAGTAACAGTAGTCACGCTGTATGGCATGCAATGGCCTTGGCCCATGTGCGCACACACACGTCCATCCCGTGAAGAAGGTGGATGTGTACTGCCTTTCATTCTCCTCAGCAGGACAGATTTTCCAAGAAAGCTCAGGATTTTGAGGTTACAGAAGCGTGTTGGTTACAAGCTCACTACTTAGAGGATTGAAATAGGGCTCCAAATAACTATCGATTATTTTCTTAAAATTTTCTTCTTGCTTAAAGAGCAGAGAATTAACATTAGGAATGACCCTGGCTGGATGCATATCAATGGTCCATTGTGTGACCTGCTAAGTATTGTAGGTGGAGGCATACTGTCAGATGTTCTGAAGCAGTCCAAAAAGAACGTTTGGATCACATTGGCTGATGGAGTAAGGAACTAAATTACGACATCTGCAAGGTAAAAACTAGTCATTTCCTATACAAACATGTTTCCCACTATTTATGCCATTGTAAACCTAAGTAAAATGTATCACACATTATTAAAGTAAATGCATGCCACAGTCCTGTTACTTTTCTGACAGTCCTCGTACTTAGAATTATGTTATTAGTTTGTGCATCAGTAGATGTATTGTATTAACTGCCACACTGATATAATTCTTTTCAAATTAATTTTACATGTATACACACCAAAATAAGTGATCATTTAACTGAATTATGTGGTCAATCTCAGAATGTGTCAGGGCCAAGGCCTCTCCGACGATGAACCATGACCCCTGACCATTAATCCAATTCCCGACCTGTGCTACGCAACAGAAAAAACAAAAGTCATGTGCAGCAGTGGCCAGATCACGAACGGGTAGAAGATCACATGTGTGTCTCAGTCTCCATTAGCGCTGGTGAGAAAGTATGAGCAAGCGCATGATCACTCTGACTATTTGCATGGTCTGAGTGGAGAGAGCTGCTTTGCATGACATTATGTGACTGAGGCCTTTCCTAATGCCATGTTAAGAGGAACACCTCTAACATTTGTGCTGCTATATGAAGTTGAGCAATCACACTTTAGAACTGTAGAATTAGGCTGTCTGCCTGAACAACTTTTAATTGGGGGGCAGAATATTCACAACCTTTGTCATTTTTAATCGCTTTTACTTTATTTGTTTTATTTCCACTATTTCCACTCAAAATAAATAAATAATAAATAAAATAAATGCATTCCATAGGAATGTCCTTTATGCGAATGTCCCTCCCATTCTCAATAGAATGCCTCTTGTCTGCATCCCTTTGCGATTGGTCTCAATAGAGACATTTAGGGTACTTCTTGAGGACATACTACATAGTAACTGCACCGGTTTCATGTAACACTATATTTATTTGCATCTGTGACGATTGGAATAGGATTCAAATGTTTGTTATCGTTTTTCATTATGTATGTGTTTCATATGTTTTATATGCTGTTATCAGGGCGTCCTTGAAAAAGAGAGCTTGCTTATTTATTCAGGGCTTCCCTGAATAAATAAAAAGGAAAAAGAAAGAAAGTTCCATTCTCAATAGAATGCCTCTTGTCTGCATCCCTTTCGCTGTGGGCCCTTACCTTTCCCACGGGCAGCGCAAAAAGCAAAGCCTGGAAGAGCATCCAGAGGAGAACGACGCCCAGGGCGTGGGCATCCAAGAAGCTGTCCAGTGCAGGCAGAGGAGGAGGGAAGTTGACCAGGCTGGGGTCCACCAGGCCGCCCTGCAGTATCACGAAGAGGACCCAGGCAGGCAGGAAGAGCAGCCAGAAGTACACTCCTGGAAGCACAGAAACACACAGGCATGGATGAATTTGTGTTTATGTACTTGGGTCCCCTCAAAAGTAGACCAATCAAAGCTCATGCCACTACCTGAAAAAAGGTGCTGTAAAAGTGATATTTTGTTAAAACAAAAAGTTTATTGTTAAAAAAAAAGTTGAAGCTCTATATTGATAGTAATCATTGCTATGTGAAGATGGTGGCACGCATGCAGGCTGCGGCGGCTCACGAGAACTGTGGTGTTTTTAATTTTGTTCTGCTGTGCATCTCTGATGTAAAGTTATGAATTACATCATTACACAAAAGGAACTTGAAGTACAGTATTTGTTCGTAACAGGGGTCTTCCCCTCTCTCCAGCTTTTTAAAACACAATTACATTTTCAGGTGGGAAATTTTCATCCAATAATTTTATGGTGTTCCAATTCCAATGTTGTCTGCTCGTTTTGTTTCTTTTGTCACTTTCAATTTTACTGTTTATCCTGTATCAGTTCTCTCTCCTGATTAGATCACAACCTGAAAATGTATTTTCTGTACACTAAAGAGCTGGATAGATGGGGAGATCCTTATTACTGAACAAACACTCTATAGTAATGTGGGAATATATAGCTATGTAATACTTATTTTAACTGAAATAAATCACTTATACCCCCTTTAAGAGAATGTGCAATGTAAAGAAAATATAATATTTGGCAAATCATTTTTCTTGTGAAGTACTTTTGTTGTTATTGGTGATATATTAAGATCCCCATTTCCATAGGGCCAAATTAGGTACAGACCGTCACCACAATGGGACATGCAGTGTGGCTTTGCCACCGACCAGAAATCACCAGAAATAATTACATCATACAACACCATAAAACTGAACATAATATAAAATACTATTTATAGCAATTGTAAATTGAATAGCTAAAGGGGGGTTAATGCCTTTGTTTAATGAATCAAGATACCGACATGTATGCTCGAATATGCAAACACATATACTGTATGTGCAAATCAAATATACAACAAATGCCAGCAGAGATATAGGCAGACAAAACTTTGCTTAACAAAGTAGTGTTTCCATTGACAGTGTGCAGGCCAACATACAGAGACATGCAGCTGGATGATCGTGGGAAAGTGTAATACACACACAAGCACGCACACACACACAGACAGTGAGGCTGAGGCATGATGGGGGTAGTGAGGGAAATTATCTCTGCTTCACTCCTGGTTTGGCTTTATTTACCACGCCTGTGGTTAAAAAAGAAGTAACTGCTTTTGTGACGCTGATTTACTTATTTACCATTTTAGACATGAGGCCGATTTTAAAGGGTCTATGACATTCATTTTCACTTTTTTTATTGTCTCCGCCAGGCCGAAAGGCATGGCGAGAGTATGTTTTACCCCCTGTCCGTCCGGTCCGTCCGTCCGTGTGTCCGTGTGTCCGTCCGTCATTCTGTCATTTTGTGTACAGCTAATCTCTGGCACCGTTGGCTTGATCGCAGAGAAACTGTGCACACACACTCCCTGGATGCCAGAGCAGAACCTCTGCCCCAAAACTTTCACATGGGCCTGTTACAGCGCTACCAGGCGGCCGCTTTTTGCAAAACAAATTTTTTGACAGTACTCCTACAGATTTTATCCAAACATCACGCAATTCAGTACACAGTATCTCTATAGTCATGTGATCAACACGGATCTGTCCAATTTTCCATATTCTATCCTGATTGGCTTCCAAAGTTTGCAGAACGTTTTCAGCAAAATGCCTCAGATCATGAACGCAGCTTGCGATTTCCGTGAGATTTCACACGCACATTCCCACCAGGCCGAGGAATAAATGCCACTTGAAATGTTTCAAATCAGCCTCATGGTGGCGCTATAAAAGGCCGATTTGTGTTTTGAACTATAGCTGCACCGATCTGCGTGAAACTTTGCACGCACACTCCCTAGAGGCCAAGGAAAAACATCTGCCCTGCTTTTTTCACATTTGCCTTTCGTAGCGCCACCAGGAGGCCGTCTTATGTAAAACAAATGTTTTGATTTAATCCTTCAGAATGTATCCAAATTTCACGCAAAGCGGTACACATGATCTCTATAGTCATGTGATCAAGATGGATCTGTTTAATTTTTCATATTCCATCCTGATTGGCTAACATTGACATCTAAAGTTTGCAGGAGTGGCCCGTTTTGAACAAAATGCCACAAATCATGAACGCAGCGTCCGATTGCGGTGACACTTCGCACGCACATTCGCACTACGTTGAAGAATAAATAACACTCTTTTAACATTGCCCTATTATAGCGCCACCAGGAGGCCGATTTTTGCAACACTTTTCTTTTTTATATTACTCCTACAAATGCTGTCCAAACATGCAAATCGGTACCCATTATCTCTATAGTCAAGTGATCAAGATGGTTCTGTCCGATTTTTCATATTCCATCCTGATTGGCAAATTCTGAACATTGCTGCCCCACAATAACCTACCTGACCTGGCGGAGACCTGTGCTCCGAGGAGCACTTTTTCTAGTTGTCTCCGCCGAAGGTGGAGAATATGTTTTCGCTTTGTGTGAGCAAACATTGTTAGCCAAGCTAACATTGGGCAAGCTCCACGTGACACGTGTCAATTTGTTGACACCAATGCCTCTGATTGGCTAGAGGGACGCGTGACGAAATAAAATTCTATAAATAGGTGTGTCACTTCAAAAAGCCCCTACTTTTTGAAGTGAGGTAAAACAGGATCAATCAGACTTGATTGGAACAGTACCTTCAGTAAGTCCAAGTCACCCGTCTGTGCGTGTGTGTTTCCCTCTGAGAACACCTAACATTGGTCAAGCAAAGGCGCAGAAGGCCAAAGCTAAGAAAGCATACTCATCTACAACAGTAACACAGAAGAGGACTAGAGTTGAATTGATCCCACAACAAGACCGAAATCTTAATACGTATTAATATGTTGACACCAATGCCTTTGATTGGCTAGAGGAATGCATGACGAAATACAATTCTATAAATAGGTGTGTCACTTTTTTGAATAAATATTTCTTTAACATACACCTTTTTATTTAACTACAGTATATATCTTTTACTCTACTGTATCTCATTAGTTATTGCTATGATAATATAATTGCTATAGTCTGCTGGCGGAGACTTGTGCTCCGAGGAGCACATTTTCTAGTTCTTTATGTTTTTTGGGGGGTTTTATGACCTCAATTACACCCAAAAAATCTGAACTTTGAACATTCAGTGGATTTTCTGTGGTCTGGGGTTTTCTGAATAATTAGGCTGAAAAGTAATCTGAGCTTGGCCCTTCGGCAGTGAGGTCACAGCCGATTAATCCCGCCCACTCTCCTCCTCGCCCCTCCCCTCCCCTATTGACAGGCAAAATCCCTCACCAGCGACACCCGCAGGCAAAGATTTCTTTTTTCATTCCAGTTGAAAAGGCTTTAGAAATGTGAGAGAAAAACACCTGCCATGGATCAATGGAGTGGAATTTTTTGTTAAAACTTTCTATACACGTTTGAAGGACCATGACAAAGACTTTTAATGTGTGGTAAAACTGAACGTCATGAAACCTTTAAAAACGCCTTCTAAATCCTGACCTAAGTTTTCAGAAAATCTTCTATTTTTTATTCAAAAGAATAATAAGAAATTCCTGTTGCTACATACATAGCAACATCTAAAATGACACAGATGCTTTCCCGGTTTAAAAAAGGTATAACGTCGTATAGGCTTTCCCGGTCTTAATGGGTCAATGATTCACCCAACGGGTATGATGGCACCTTGGCACCTACACATTCAGTACATCAAGCTGGATTAAATCAAGCCAATGGCTTCCATTGAAGGCCATGTGATAGGTTTCTTTGACCAAACCAACGCAATAAACAACAAAACACCTGTTTTGTTGTTTCTGTGGCAGAAATGCAAAGCAAAATGCAGTTTCCCGTCATTGATAACCTACCTATTTTGCCTCCAAAGTCCAGGCGGGTGGTGGAGGTGGCAGGAGGCGCAGCAGCAGGCTTGGGCTTCTCCTCCTCATCGGCCTCCTCCTGCTGCTTGGTGTCGGCTGCCTTGGTGTCTCCGTCGTCCTTCCTGCGGCGGAGGTTGTATCGGGTCTGGTTCCTCTCCGGCTCCACTGGAGTCTCCACTTTCGCCTCCACATTCTGGAGAGAAAGTTATGTCATTTTTCGCATGCTGTGACAAGTCATCACCTTTGAACTAAAACAGTTTGAACAGAACAAAAATGTGTCCCGATACACTTACAGTACATTATGATTAATTTGTGATGGGCAATGATTCAAATCACCAACTCAATCGATATTTACCAAACAATAAACACACAAGCAAATCAATACAATAAATCGGTGCATAAGACTTGGCCGAGTGCCTATAATATGAGATATAATATGTAATGTGATTTTAGCATTTTTGATCGGCTGTTGAATGAGGCAAGTTGCAAACGTACTGCAATTAAGCTGCAGGAAAATGTTCAGTTAATTTCAGGGGTGATACACGGTGAAACTCCAATTAAAGTCAGTTGTATACAATCAAGTTCCAGTAAAATGTTTCATGTGTAATGTCGGCCTAAAGGGCCATCCATACCAATCACTATTACTTGAACTATAAACATAATTATAACAATATCATTCACCAGTGTCAGCGTTATAGCCGTTGTGTGATCTACAGTGAGAGAAAATCTCTCATCTTTTACAAGTATATTTAGTTTTTATGTTTTTATGAGTATACCCAAATAACCAGTTACAGGCAGTTTGTAGAAGCAGCACATGTTGAAATGCCATGTGACTGGCTTACTGAAGCATGCTCCAGTGAGGGGAGCCTCACTTAGCCGGAATACACTCACATAGAGGCAAAACACAAGGACACACAGACACCCAACATGCCTGCATCATGACATTCCATCAGCTTTAGGTACCAAAAAGCCTATTCACAGCCATGCAGAGAGCCAAGCCATGGGACATCAGTTGTTATTGTAATGCAGTTCACGTGACAAAACTCATCTTAAGAGTAACAAATACCTGCCGCCGAAGGACCCAGTGTTGATTTTCATTTTTAAAATTACTTTTTCAACATTGGCTTATACTTTTTGATTGGGTTTGAAGATTTTGCTGAGTGTTTCATATGACGTATATCCAATAACTAATAACAACTCACCCATATCACTTTAGAGCTGAATTATTCACAACATAAGTCTAATCACCATATGTGATGACAGTGGGTCCACAACAATGCAGGTGTGCATTTCAGTCAAAGGGGATATGGGGTATGGAAAACTATTTCCCGTTTTGTTTTGACATGTGAATCGCTAATTTTTTTTTAAAGATATAAAATAAATTTCCATAAATGTCTAGACTAAAGGGCCGTTCACACCAAGCAAGACGGTTACAGCGGGTAACAGGGTGGGGCATGCATTCCCTATTTGCATCATTTCCAACTTGCATTATTCCCCAGTAGGCCTCGGTATAGTAACTATAATTATAACAATAATTATGTGAGCGTCTACACTGTGCAGTCCAGCTGTGTCAGAGCCCAAACGGAGAGGGAGAGAGAGATCTCTGTGGTGCTGGAGGACATTCCAGACGTCCTTCTGATGGATTTTGATTGGCTGTCAATGTTTCGGTCTGAAAGTGACACAAACGATGTCGGTTACGAGTATCGTTGTCATCATATTTGTGGTGTGGACTCTATAGTTATTGTTAGAGATATCATGTTTGGTGTGAGCGGAGCTTAAAAGGCACCAACTATAACGATACCTATAACCATGGCATTCACTATTGTCTTTGTTATAGTTGTGGTGTGAACTCTGCAATCCACTTGAGTTAGAACGATTTTTAAAACAATATCTTTGTAGTTATCATTATAGTGCTTGGTTTGAACAGCCCTAAGCTGTTCAAACCAGCTTAGGGCTGGTTTGAACAGCTAAAAAATCACATTGTTTACCTTGTTGGCCGTGTTATTGTCTTCTGTCTTTTCATGCTTGTTGTTGCTGTTGTTCACCACCGGCTTCAAAGGCGGCAGGCAGTGAAAATGACAGAGGGATAAAGGGAAGAATAACAGCAGCAACGTGAGGAAGAGATACAGGCAACGTGACGTTCTAGTACAAGCACCATACCATGAGGAGGGAGAGAAACACAGAGGGGCGGGGTTCAAATCAATGCATGGATCAAAGCAAAATACAAATCTCATGACAGAAAAATGTTGTATGGCCATGTCCTAATTAACACAATATGTACAATTATTTCGTTTTAGTAACGTTGTTCCTGCTGTTCTACATACTGCCAACCAGGTGAAAAAAATCACAGTTTGCTTTTATAAATTATCTGAGACCAATATGGTTTTATGGAAGATGCTTCTGAACATATTGTTGCTAGTTTGACCATGCACTTCAAATGCTATAATCTTAAAATAACTAACCGGAAAAAAATCCAAGTATCTCCAAGCTCTCAATGAGAGCTTGTAGAATCTAGATAGGCTATTTTTGCTGCACAGCAAGCTTCCATAGAAGACTTGCTCGCTTCTATGGAATCCAAATGACTGACAGTCGTGGCGACTGAGAACTTTAATCCATGTCAATGACTGGATGTCAGTTGTGAAATAAGCTGTTGAAATCAGTCTCATAGTTCTGATCAAATGCTCGATGTGCTTCAGCCTCTAGCAATGTCAGAGATGTATTCCATTACTGTCTTTTTAGTTCACTACATCTGATCGATCCATTGACTCCATTGCTGAATTTCAGTTCAGCAGGTGTGCAACGTTTTTTTGTGTTCAAACATCTAATGACCCAGTCAAAAGACAACATATCCTCCCTCTGTCATTTAAACTCAAGTTACAACTACAAAATGTTAAATATTGTGTGAGAGTGGGCAGAAGTCCACTTGGGTGATAAATACTGTGATAACATGCAAACAGTTTTTTTTCTACATAATTAGTTTTGCCCTGGAAGGAGAGACCAGCTTTTTTGTAGACCATATTAATCCCACAGGGAAATTCAATTTCAGCTTCACCCAGCTGATGACTGCTCAGATGGTTATGATGAGCACTCCGGGGGGGGGGGGGGAGCAGTTAGGCGATTTGCTCAGGGACACTTCGACACATAGACCGGGAGGCAAACCGGTGACCTTCTGATTATCACTAAGCTACAGCTATGCTGCTTCCTACCCGGGGGCTGAGGCGAGTCTGCAGTACCTCCTTCAGGCTGGCCTCCCTGCGGGAGGTGGGCGTGCTCTCGGCGATGACAGCAGTGGCAACGGCAGCCGCCGTGCGGGAGGAGGAGCGCCTTGTGGTCCTGGCCGGGGAACGGGAGCGGCTGCGACGGGGGCGTCCTGGCGAGCGGGAACGAGACCGTGAGCGGGAACGTGAGGCAGAGGCAGAGCCAGGCCGGAAGCCAGAAGCACTCTGAGTGGAAAGAATATAAAGGATTAGGGTTGCACAATTACTAAAATGAACATCCCAATTACGTCCATATCCTCCATTTGCACCAACCGTCCATCCAGGCTATGGGACCGCAACCATGCCTACAGATCCTATAGCCTGCAAGGACCGTTCACAAAAACGCTAATAAACAGCTTAAATTTGGGAAAGGTGAAAATTTTGCTTCATCGATATCTTCCTATGCCAATGGTCAATGCATGGGTTCAGGTTCAGATTCAAGGAGACAAATGGATGAGGACAGAATCAATGACAATTTTTATTGAATATAGGATAGAAGGATTTTGCTGAAAATTGTAATCACACTTATTGATGCGTTAACATATTTGTTGCTCATCTTTGTACCATGTCTTTGGTCAAAAGATAAGTAATGATGAAAGACATGATGATTGTGGTGTGGTGTCATACTGGTTTATCACAATAGGTAACACAGACCCCAGTCACAGTGACTGGTACTTTACCTCACCAAATTTGATCAAGTGAATAATATACAAATGATTAATAATTCTACATACATGCATCTGCTGCTAGCCCTGCGTCCTGCGTCTCTGACGCACATTTTTAATAAAGGACGCATTAAACCAACCATCACAGCGTCCACGGGACGCATACAACCAAAGCGAGCCGCTAGCCACGCAGCCATGCTCCAAACCGAGCCACACAGCCGTGCACCACACCGAGCCGCGAGCCGCGCCCAAAGCGAGCCGCAAGCCGCGCACCAAACCGAACCGCGAGCCGTGCACCAAACAGAGCCGCGATCCGCGCAGCAAAGTGAGCCGCGAACCAAAGCGACCCGCGAGCGCACACCAAACCGCGAGCGCACACCAAACCGCGAGCAGCAAAGTGAGCCGCGAGCCGCGCACCAAACCGACCGCGAGCCGAAACACTGACGTGCGACACGTCGTTTTCAGATCGTTATTTTCGGTGCGACACAAGCATAAATCATTTGAAGGGAATCCCACTTTTTAAGAAGAAAACACCAGAGCAATAAATACTGCCGCAAACATCTACTTTTCTTAAACAAATATCTCTGCTCCGTTTACATAGATGGGTTTCCCGTTTGTAAACATGAGAGGATGATGCGCGCGCAGTGGAGGGAAGAGCCTGTAGAGGGCGCTATTACCCGCAGCAGCTCTGGCCATTGTACATTGATAAAATAAATGGTCTTCACCGGGTTTAATGAAAGTAGATTAAATGATGCAGTTTGTAATATCTTCTTTACTCAATAAAAATGATTTGTCGGAAGTTGTATCTGTCTGTATATAATAGCAGCATTATGCCTATTATGCCTATAATAGCAGCATTATGCCTATCTAAATCCCGAAAATAACAATAGAGTGAATGGCACTTCCGGGTCGTTCTACCTCCCGCATGCGCAGATTGCACACTCTGCTCTGTGATGACGTCGCGCGGAAACCCATCTATTCTCTTCCACAAAGTGTTGTTGTTCTTTAGTTCCTATCTATCTCTGCTCCTATGAAGTGTACATTATCTTTTTCATATTATTATTATGAACTTTATATTGTAGTTTGTACCCTGTATTCTGATTTATTTAGCTACAACTCTATTTAGCTACAACAAGTAGCTAAATAGAATGTACATTAGGACAGTGGTTCTCAACCTGTGGGTCAGGACCCCCAGGGGGCTCCCCACATGATTTGGGGGGGGGGGGCGGGGGGGGGGGTCCCCAGATGACAGTGAAGTCACAATTTAAGGACTTTTAAGATATTTTTAATACCTCAAGAAAGAAAAGAAAAAAGACTATTACTGCATCCAAACTAATCAACAAACTATACTATAAATACGGTCAAAATTGTGAAATAATATAAGAAATAGGCGATCTACAAGCAAGGCGTTGTGAGCTTGTAGATTAAAAAAAAAAAAAAACGACCTTGTAGATCTGCTATTTTGACTATGTATCTGTGGAACTGAGTTAAACTAAATGAAATGCCTCAACTCCTAATTCCAAGCGCTTCTCAGGGTGGGGGGTCCCCAGTTCAAATATGATTATTTTGGGGGGTCGCTGCCTGAAAAGATTGAGATCCACTGCATTAGGATATAATGTACACAGTCACACACACATAGAAGATATGGAGATTGGAGATCAAAGAAAACGATAGAAGGGGGGGGGGGGGGGGAGACGTGTAATTGGGGACCCATAAAATGTTTCTGGGACCCATTTGAATGACCACCTGTGGGTCCCGGGACCCATTACATTGAAAACCTAGCAACATCACTATCTATAAATTCCTGGAATATCTGTGCGTCTGTCTGTCTGTCTATCTGTCCTGAGTTTGCCCATTATGTGGAGAGCCCAGAACAATTCCAAGTTGGTGTGTAATAGATGACCCGACCAACGTTATAGACTGGCCTACAAGTACTCTGAAAACGCACTAAGAACTTTCACAACAAAACTGCAGTGCACTAGGTAAAATTAAATTATTATTATTATTACTTTCAATTAAATGTCACTCTAACGTCTTAGTGACTTACCATACCATTTACAATGACGTTGACTGATTTGATCAAATTAATCTAGTTAACTGATGAACAGCACTGCCCCACCCACTTCAAGTGTTAAAAAAGTTGTTACTCTCTTGCTTGAGTGGATTAAAGCAAAATAAGCATGGATTAAAGCAAAATAAAATCTCACGAGTGAAAAAATGTTGTTATGCCAAGTCCTAATCTGCGATTTATGAAACAGAGTGAAAGGACAAGCTTACAACGCTTTGCAGCGCAATGTAAGCTTGTACGTAGCCTATTTTCGGTGCGTGACATGCTTCCATAGAAGACATGCTGAGACTTCCATGGAATCCAAATGACTGAAATCAGTCTGAGAACTTTAATCCATGTGAGTGAGTGTTTAGACTAGAGATTTGATCAGTCCAATCATCTGTTACTTAGTGGAGCATATGGGAAAATAACACTAGACAGCAACATACTGCTAGAGTCTAGCTCATAATAAGTCCACCTACACAGGTTTATGGCCAGTTGGAGGTCCTACACCTCATTGAGCTTGGTGGGTAAAGCAGTTCAAGGGACTGGTGGGATTTTGAAACCCATCGACCACTGCCACTAACTAACATCATTACATTTCCAGTTCCAAGTGCATTTCTCAGACCATAAACAGATTTCCTAGACTGATACAATAGCATGTCAACAGTAGTTGTTGCACTGCATTTTTTGAGTTCTGTACAGAGCTCGGTTTTGTTTCTTACCTTGGCCCCGGACATGTCATAAAGAAATAAATTACCAAGAAAACTGTCTCTTGTCTTTTGTGCTGCCTCAAAAGACAAACATGAGTCACTACTAGACAAGACAATTCATGAAGGTTACAGTAACTTGATCCCTGCCTTCAATAGTTAATTATGCCTATGCATTTCACAGGTACATTACTACTAAACAACATACTATCATCTTACGTCATTTCCCTCAGTTTCACTACTCAAACAGTCGACTGATCATTGCAGATTGTGTAGGGTCTACCTTGATGTCTTGATCCCTGAGCTCCAGCTCCGTGCCGTCCTTGTAGATGACGGTGTAGAGCTGACTCTTGCCGTCGAAGCCCAGAACCTTCACCTCATAGTAGAGGTTGCTCCCAGGCCAGCGGCCCATCACCATGTCCCCACTCTGGAACCTCACAGTAGGCATGATCCTCATTGACCTGAGGAAGAGAAGAGGGAAAGCAGAGATGAAGAGAAAGAGAGAGAGTAGGAAACAACAATAGAAATGGAAACAGAGAGAGAAGTACAGAAGACTTGGGGGTTTTGAGAAAGTGATGAGAAAGTGTGAGGGAAGGACCATGTTAAGAGGGGAAGGAGGGGTTGATATAATCAAGACGAGATGCGATTGGAATAGTGGGAGGGAAAAAGGTGAGAGGAAAGATGAAAGAGATGAAGTAACCTTACGGCCAAATGCATACAGTTGCCAGGTTATCTAACTTGTTATGGCATGCAGCATTGAATTAACAGTAGGACAACGCAACTGATTGAAAAACCAGACCACAGCCACTCACAACCGTAACTACTGTATTTTCATTTTTGCAGCCGGTTTCAATGTCGGCTACATTAGCCTAATTCACAGGGGGGAGGGGATCTTCCTGTCAATAACAATTAACACATACAAATAATTTGAGGCAAAGGTGGCAATTAACTGCACAATGATTTTAGTCTCCTACAGGGTCCCCACACATTTTTAGCAATGAATTTCCAAAACTTTTCCAAAACTTTTCCAGAATATTTAGCCCAATTTCCAGGCCTATATAACAATCATTCAGCGCAATAATGTGTCTCTTACTCCTATGTAGAATGCCCAAAGATAGGCAGTGTAGCAAAAATAAAGCATAGAATATAGAATAGTACAATTTCATTCAAAATTTCGTGCAAAATTAGGGCATAGCTCACTGGAAGACTCATTATGGCATCCGTATGACTTATTTTATTTAAATAATATATGCCATCACACAGCCCGTTCGGCGAAAAAATACTTATGTTACATATTTCGTGTAATGTTATACATGTTTATGAAAATGTTTTGTATTAACAAAATCAATAGCCAAAAACAATGCATAGCCAAATATTTTTCCAGGACCCTTGATAAATTCCAGGACCTTTGATCAATTCCCAAACTTTTCCAGTACTGGATTTTTTTTTTTTCAATTTCAAAATATTTCCAGGAATTTCATGACCGTGGGGACCCTGCTCCTATAACATAGTAGAAAAAGTATTTTTGCAGAGCTACTGAAATGAAAGGTGTGTAATGAACTTGAGAAGAGCAAAAGGGGGGAGTCCCACACACTGTCTTCACTTACAGCAAAAAAGGTTTAATGCAGATACAACGTGTTGGTCGCTCGGACCTTCATCGGGCATCGATGCCTGATGAAGGTCTGAGCGGCCGAATCTCCCCTTTTTTGCTCTTCTCAAATCTCCTATGACAGAAACGCAGCCTGGGTACAATGAATCACAGCTTCTCTGCATGAACAATCTGTTTGGGCGAAAAGATGACGTGCATAACTGTCTACACTGCTTGCAGAATATTTCAAAGGGCTCATTGTCACTGTGGAATTTATAAATTGATGTGCAAGCTAGCTACTCTAGCTACTCTCTTCATCTACCTCAAGATACTGTACTCAAAGATTTGTCAACATTATTCACACTTTGTGAAGACCATTGCTTGACCAGGCTTTAAATATATTGGGTTGTAGGTTGGTATGATGATGAGTGTGAGCAATATAACTCTCAATCAGGCCATAGTTGTTTTTAATTACATTACACACTTACCAACTATTTTCCGTACTTTTACTGGCCTGTGTACAGTTGGATATCAGACATTTGATCTATGTTTCTGTCAACTATTTCAAATTCACCTCAACATGCCGCTTAGTTTGAACATCGTCTATCAGCAAGCAGTTCAGATTAGTGTGTGCCACTGTGACACAATGGAGCGGTCAGTCGAGGTCAGCACTATGGAACACTAGTGACAGTGACAGTACTACTGTAGAACTGCTGACATGCCTGTCCCTACTAGGTTTACCCAAAGCCTTCTATCTCAAAAGAGTTACGCCATTCAAGTCATCGCACCCCAGGACAGGAGACTCAAATTAGCTTTTTTTTGTTGTTGTGGCTGGTGAAGTTGAGCTATCTCTACTGGTAATCAATTCGACAACAGCAATACATTTGAGATTTCCTTATCTGAAAATGAGTCTGCCTGCAAAATAATATGAATAGCTGGTTGAAATTTGGAATTGTGAACCCACTTTGGTCTGTGAATGCCAAGTTAAATTTCCTGCCTTGCTGCTTCCAAGGTAATGAATGAATGAAGACAGCAAACCCTGTGTTTACGTTGCATAGTGGGCCTATCAGATATCTGACAGATCCATTACAAAAGAATCCCCAGGCTTATAAAAATACATCACAAGTGTTACTTTGCATCCACTTATTTCTGCTACTCTGCTTCTTGTCATTTGCCTTCTTTGGACAGTCTGCATCAAATAGGCCTCGGCCTAGCCTTTAAAAAGTTAGAGAAATTACTGTAATTAACCTATTATAGTTATAGATGTGATTATTGCTTCAACAACACCAATGTAAAAGGAAGTAGCCAACACAATGGAAACTTCAAATATAAATAGCTATAGAGGCAGGCTGCAGGCATTCACACAACATAATGAAAATCATCTGCCAGCAGCCTCTGCATGGTCTAAATTCTTGCATTTACCTTGGCGCCAACCACCGAGGTATGACAGGTAGCATTTACAGTTTGTTTGTTATTCACAATCCCATTTATACACTAGGAGTTCCACCAAGCTATGAAGGACTCAACAGGTCATAGAATTCTGAACTTAAACAGATGGTAAATTGAAACACATGCCCCTCTTGAATCTCGCCACAATTCAGAACCAGATAAATCCCCCACACTTACAGCAATAAAAGTTCAAATAATCCCTTCAAATCGTAGAAGTGTATCCCTCCTGCAGTGTGCCTCCTGTAATGGCCCACCAAGATTAACAACACAAATAGAAGCAAGAGTGAAACATGTGTAGCAGCTAACCCCTAATCCATTGGGCACAGCAAGTCACTACTCTAATCAAGCAAAGCCAAGCATTCCACAACTTCTCTCAGGGAAAAACCAACTCGATGTGACACACCCAAACTAAGTCTCTGCAGTACTCCTCCTGGTTAGCCTGTCCAATTCCATATGTGGGATGTATGGTTAGAACGTGTGTGACAGTAAGACCCGAGCTTAGATGAAAGGTTACGGCTGACGTTGGGTGGAGCTTTAAAAAAAGAAAGAAAGAAAGAAAAGGCTTTCCCCCGTGGCTGCATGTGGGGAAGCCACGCTGAAATTCAGCTGATTGAAATGTTACATGAATGAAGCAACTCCATCGTCAACAACAAACAGCACTTGTGCATCATTGCTGAACGACATCTGCTTCTGACATTGTCAATAAAAGGCAAAAATCGCATGTCTGCCTACCTTCAATAACCCAAAGTAAGAGACTAATAATATTAATAACAATAATAATAGCGCTTTTCTAGGAACTCAAATACGCTTTACATGGGGGGAACCAAACAAAAAGAATCAACTTTATTAGAAAAACAAAAACAAATAATTATGTCTAAGAAATAAGAATACAATCTATTAAAAAAACAGTATAACACAAAAACAAGGGGAGAGCATTTAGCTGGGGAAAGCAATTCTGAAGAGGTGGGTTTTGACAGCGGCTTTGAAGACAACACTTAAAACGTGGGGTACTAGGTAGAAAAATCTAATTTTAATGTACAATGTTCATTGTACATGGAAAAACAAAACCTAACCAATTCGACTTATTTGGTTGGGGGGGTCCAAGTTTAGTTTAATATTAGTATGTAACAATTAACCTTAGAGGATGTATTTAGGCTACTGAAAGGTTATATTGTGTGTATTATAGACGACCAATAACGTTACATGTAACGTTTCCATTCCAACAGCTCTTTTGATAGTAAATGATTGACTGCTTCATGTCAGACATACTACTAGCACATACCCACGTCTGCTAAATAAACATGTATGCAGTCTTTATTACATTGAGTGACTGACACATGTAAATACCACGTGACTGTAGATCTTCTGAATCTGCACGACAATGTCCCGTAAAGCAGGGGTTCTCAAAGTGGGGTCCGGGGACCCCCAGGGATCCTTGGGGGGGTCCAGGGGGTCCCCAGCAAAATTTGGCTGTTCAAAAAATAGCAGATACACAAGCTCACAGTCACTTCGTGCTGCGCTGCAAGCTTGTACATCTACTATTTTTTGATAATAAAAAAAAAGAACTTGGAAAAAAACCAGATGGGGGGTCCCGGACCCCCATCTGAAAATGTTCCAATACTTCGTGCTGCGCTGCAAGCTTGTACATCTACTATTTTTTTATAATAAAAAATTATAGCAGATCTACAAACTCATAGCTCGGCACGAAGTGACACGCTGCTAGCTTGTAGATCTGATATTTTTAATAGCCAACATATAAATGGATAAAGTGGTTGAAATGATTGTGATGCTATGTTAACTACTTTTGCTGGGGACCCCCTACCCTGGAACAAGGACCCCTGGGGGTCCCCGGACCCCACTTTGAGAACCAATGGCATACAAGCGCAATGTAAAGGCAGGAACTGCTCCTTTAAAGCAGACGAAGCCTCGTTCACTTGACAGAGGGCGAGGAGAGGAGGGAAAACGTCATGCATTCAAACAGTATTACTGCGGTAACGTTATAGTGAAAACACAGCAGCATGCAGATGGCATTACAGTACAGAATATAAATATAACTGCATTACCCATCGGCCGTCCACGTTATGATTGAAGTACAAGATGAGCGCGTTACAAAAATAGACCGCTGTAATGTTATATGGGGGCTGAAGAGCAAAGTTGATGAAGCTGGTTCTTCTTATAGCCAAGTGGTCACCGTCTACTTACTGCAACCTAACGTATCTAGCGATCAGCAGGCTAGCGGACAGTGTTGCCAGGTTCGGTGAGAGAAACAAGGCAAGCAACCATGTCTATGAAAACAAGTCCAAATGACGTGAGCCCTACTTCGTCCTTTAAACACCTTGGCTATTTGAAAATAGCCGATCTAAAAGCTCACAACGCGCTGCTATTTTCCACACAAAAAAAATAAATCTTCTAACATTCTACACATTCTGAAAAATGTGGAATATCTTTCCCCTGGCATAAAATATTTTCAGATGGAGCGTCCGCACTCCGCAAACAGGTGCATAAGTATTTGAAGTGTCCTTGACTTGAACATGTTTGAGAACCACTTGATTAAACAAAATAAGCAACTACACTTTAGAAACAAGCCCAAACAACCACCAATATTTACAAGCAACTTTACTGGGGAAAAAACAAGCCCAAAGTCGCTTATAATAAGCGGATGTGGCAACACTGCTAGAGAAGCGCATAGCGGTACAGCAACATGTCAAACCCATAGTTCTAATATATCACTCTATGGTCAAAGCACAAACCAATCACGGAAACAAGTTGTAAATGTTGCTAAAGCTGTCGAAAACGAAACGTTGCACTCATGCGTTTGTAAATATGGACATTCGCAACGTAGACACAGTCAACGGCGTCTAGATTAAGTTAAGGTTCCAGGACATAGTCGGACCCCACTCATAGACCCCACTACTAATGTCTAAAACCCGTTAGAAACACTGTTGCCAGGTTTTGTGAGAGAAACCAGCAACCAGGTCTATGAAAACAAGCCCAAAAAGAAGCGACTAGGCTACGGCTAATATTTTGTTTTAATCTTGGGGAAAACATTGAACATTTTTGAAACATTTAAACAACACAAATCTTGTATGGGGGTCCCTGGCACAACATTTTCAGATGGGGGGGGGGGTCTGTGGACAAATACATATTAATTTGGGGGTCCTTGATTTGAAAATGTTTGAGAACCACTGGTTTAAACAACATTAGGAAACAAGCCCAAAATAAGCAACTACACTTTAGAAATAAGCCCAAAGAAACCGCAACTAGCAATATTTACATTAAGCAACTTTACAGAAAAACAAGCCCAAAGTCGCTTATAATAAGCGGACATGGCAACGCTGGTTAGAAAGCTAACGCTAGCATCATTAGCCGAGCTCAAGTACCGCAACAAAGACAGAGACATGTAAATAATTAATTATAACTCAAACATGCTTACCGTAACTGATACAATTCCAGTGAATAAAATTAATCCGGTTACTACCTAAAAAAAAGGAATTTAAAAAAATCGTATTGTTATTATTATTTTTAAAGCGGACTTTGTAGAGCGCGCTCAGTCCCTCCCTCTATCCTCTCTCTCTATGGTAAACCTACCCAGTGACTGGGATGGCGCGAAGGCATCTGATTGGCTGGTCCGGTGTTCATTTTAAACCGTTCTGTTTTGCGATTGGTGGATGGTGGATTTTAACTGGTTCAAGGGAGGAGTCGCACTTACTTTGTTTATGGTGTCACTGTGTCAACCATGGATGTATGTATGGTGTCAACTTGCCATCAGTGTCACAGTCAGAGACTGACCTTAACATAGGTTATATGCGAGTGATTGACAGTGGTGGAAGAAGTACTCAAATGTTTGACTTAAGTAAAAGTATCAATACCACCATCTAGAAATACTCTGTTACAAGTAAAATTCCAGGAGCCAGTTGCACCACCTCACACTAAGTTCAAACTTAGCCTTGTTATAGGTCAAATGGCTTTTAAAAAGCCATTTAAGCAAACTTAGCCTAGTTATAGCTTAAATGGCTTTTAAAAAGCCATTTAAGCTATAACTAGGCTAAGTTTGAACTGTGAGGTGTGCAACTGGCTCCAGAATTCTAAATTTACTTGAGTAAAAGTACTAAAGTATTTGCATCAAAATATACTTAAAGTACCAAAAGTACCCATTATGCAGAATGTCCCATTTCACAAATTTTCAAATGTATAATTTTTTTTTGTTGAAAATAGCAGATCTACAAGCTCACAATGCGTCGCATCATATTGTGACCTTGTAGATCGGCTATTTTCAAATGGCCATAATGTATATAGGGCTGAAGTGATTAATTTATGTTTTGTAATAATGATCAAAATCTACAAAGTAACTAACTAAAGTTTTCAAATGATTGTAGTGGAGTAAAAGTACAATATTTGCCTCTGAGATGTAGTGGAGAAGAAGTAAAAGTATTGGAAATTGGAAATACTCAAGTAAAGTGCAAATACCTGTAAAGTACAGTACTTGAGTAAATGTACTTAGTTACTTTCCACCACTGGTGATTGAGTATGCAGTGAAACTCATAGATACTAGGCCTAGTAAGGCTATTAATCTTACAATTCCTATGCGAAATACTGTAAACTTGACAGTAAAATTCATACACAAACTTAAATGGTATAGACAATTATTTTGTTTTTGTATTTCATTTTAATTTCCCTGTCAAGCTAAGCTAAATATAACTGTTGAAAGGAAATTATGCCTAATTTACAAAGATAATGTTCTTTCCTGTATTATAAAGTACTGAGACATATTATTTCATGAAGGACAGGGTAAAAAAAATAAAAAATAACAAAAAATAAAAACAACTAAGAATCCTGAGCAGCTGCTCAAAATGTTACTTTCACATATACGGTACATAGTCAAGTGTTTTCATGTATGTATGCCATATGCTTCTTTGGACGTTTGCCACTGCTGCTAAAGATATACAGTGTAATGCCTTCTTCTCTTGCACACATTTGACACTGCTGCTAAAAGATATTGTACCCGTCTAAAGAGGTCTATCATACTGTTGTCTGTGTATCATTAATTTAATGTTTATCTTGTTATATTGTATTATTGTGTTAGCACAGTCTCTGTGGAACATGTCACTGCTTGCATGAATAGGACAAATAAAACCTTATGGATTCTTCTTGACTCTTGATTATACATTAATGTGCTAAGGTAAGCACATTACTACTTTATTGAAACAGTATCTGTCTTGTTGAGCAGACATTGGAAGGCCCTGCACCGAAAGCACTGTATTGTAGTACTTTTTTTCGGACCTCAAATTATAGCTGACAGTCTACTCTTAAAACCCCATCATCAGCGTCACTTCACATCTAGAATAAAGAATAAACATGACAGTCACTGTCCAAAATACTCACTGGGAGCTCACTGTGGATGTCACAGTTTGTCTACTTTACCATGAAACAACTGGGTCAGCTGGCTGCACACACAAGCTGATCTAGCCAAATGAAATGTCTTACCTTTTACCAGTGATGGAAGTAGTACTCAAATTGTTTTACTTAGGTAGAAGTATCAATACCCTATTGTAGAAATAGTCTGTTACAAGTCCAGTATTCAAAATTGACTTGAGTAAAAGTGCAAAAGTATTGGCATCAAAATATATGTACTTAAAGTACCAAAAGTTTACAAATGTATAAAATGTATAAAAATCCTTTGAAAATAGCAGACCTACAAGCGCGCAACAAGCGACACGTTGCAGGCTTGTAGATCTGCTATTTTCAAATTGCCAACATTTATATGTAGGTCGATCTGAAGTGATTTTGTAATAATAATCAAAATCTACAAAGTAACTAGCAACTAAAGTTTTCAAATAATTAAGAGTAAAAAGTACAATATTTGCCTTTGAGATGTAGTGGAGTAGAAGTTTAATTATTGGAAATTGGAAATACTCAGGTAAAGTAAAAATACCTAAAAAGTGTACAAAGTACAGTATTAGTAAATGTACTTAGTTACTTTCCAACACTGTATTTTGCTGATGTTAACTTTAATTAGGGCTTTCCTTCAGAGTTGCCTGTTATTCGTGGCTAGCAGACAGTCTTAAGTGATGGAGTTACACATACTGAAGTTATTAACAAAAAACAAAAACTAGATCAAATTGAAGCACGGGAGAACCATTTGCGTCAATCTCACCACACAATTGATTTACTACCTCAGTTTGTCATCTGGGTTTCATTCAGTAGGCTATTGCACAATATAACAGCTCTCTAGAAAATTCCATAATGTGTGAATGCCAGAATGAATACTGTATTCATAAATCATATTCCTCAGAAGAAATGCTCCAAGTTAGCTCGTGGAGAAAGTGTTGCATGCCATACTTGGTGACATCTGAGTGTTTCATACAGAGTCGAGTGCTGTACAGTATCAAATCTTTCACACCCGCTTTCAAGTTCTTACTGTAAGCATAACGAAAGGGCGGGAAATTGATTTTAAAAATTCAAATTCTCCAATCCAATTACAGTAGAAGTGTTTTCTCAAAGCCTCACGTACATTTCAGTCTGACTTCCTGCATTAAGCCACCTGCTCTGTAAACATTTGGTGAAGCAAAAACCTCAAATGAACTACAGATGCACAGCAAAGCCTCTATGCCCTGCCAACAGGAAGCGTCATTTGTTTTCTGTATGTTGTAAAGCAAAGCACTGTGCACAGCATATGCACACACACACACACACACACACACACACACACACACACACACACACACACACACACACGTAACCCCTCTCTGCTTACTCTCCTCCTCTTGTTTCTACGTTCTCCTTTGCACCACTGCCCACAGCTGTTATACAAACAAACTCAATGAGTGACAAGATGTTTCTCCACACAGTAAGGTCATTACAACATCAGGCATCCAAGTTGCTTAGAAAGTGCTCTTAGGAACATTGCATCATTCAGCTCACTAGCAAGTGTGTAAGTAGTAGGGAGTTGGACTGTAGATACAGGATGCACATCAGTCTTTAACAAGAAGGGAAAAAAAGTCTCCTCCCATTTCAGTTAGAACCGCCTCTTCCTGTTCTCCTTAGCTGAACTTCAGTGAAGTTTAAATAGAACATAAACATGAGACGCTGGGGAGCAGCCACACACACATTCACAGTTAATGAGCTGTGATCCTCAAGCTGACCGGCTGCAACGACAGACGTAATGCTGGGCACCCTGGGGACGAGGCAAGTAGAGGCTTAAAGACAAACTACAGTAAGACAGAATCCATACAGTACATGCGCCTTGCTTTCAGACAGTTCAGTATTTGTGAACATAAACAACTTCTCTTATTGCCAGACCGCACCAATGCAACTAGTTGCAACAAAACAGTTTTAAGGCCAGCCCACACCAATGCAACTCCTTGCAACTGCCATTGGGGATACTGGTTGCAAATAGTTGCATGTTGCAAGGAGTTGAAAAAAGAAACCACAGAACCAAGGTTCTAATCAGAAATACCATGTGCCAAAACCTGGGGAGGATCCACAGACTGTGGATTGAAAGCCAACTTTGACAGCATGGTTGAGTTTTTACTATTTAATGAGCTTTGTTTCATTGATGCATTCAAAGGACCACAATGTTTTGTGCTTTTGACAGATGAGTGCATACGTTTGTGTCTATGAATATTTTTGTCAATAAAACAAATCAATGAATCAATAAGGGCTTTTACCAGTCCGTCTGACCCTTTCCAGCATACACCATGATCGTTTCCAGTTATCTAGACACCCTCACTACTAGAACACTGTTTATCAAGCATGGAAGTTTGATGAATAAAGATAATGCCTGGTTTGTGCATTCTTTCCCAAAGCAGAAAAAGAAAAACTGGTTTACTTTGAACATGTTCAAATTGTTCAAAAAAGAAAAGAAAGATCATTTCTGATAATGTATTGCAATTTTTATTTAATTTGCTCAAACAAAACAATATGTTAGCATGTAAGAAAAGTCTAATTAACATGAGAACAGTATGGTACAATTCAAATGATAAAAGGAGTAAGAACTCTGGAAACCCACAGATGAAAATCACAGGGCTATTCAGATGAATTCATCCCTGAAATCTTCACATAAATCCACAGGTTTGTTCAGTTTACTTCCAAATATTGTTATATTTCTGGGTTGTACTGACAAAGATAAGAGTTTCTATCAGCAATAGGACAGCCATCTAAGCGGATTCCACTGCAGAGGACAACATATTCATTTCCAGATTTCCAAATGCGTCAAGAATCCTAAAACACCGAACAAACAGTCTCTGTAACAAATAAATGGCATGAGGGGGGAAAACCCAAAACAAAAACACTGTGTCCAGGCTCAATTGGACTTTCACACAAGGCTAGGTCCCATAAATATAATCATGGTGTGAAGATCACCTTTCTTTGGGAGCTAAATCCTGCGACTGTAAGGGCTGATTGTACAGTACATCAAGCTGTACAGTAAATAAACCAATACAAACTCATCATTGTACACTACAGACACTAGAACGTCTGTTGAAACAAAATATTTACTTGACACCACGATGATATTGTTAGGGAACCATGCCGCGTCAATTAATGCCTGATTTATATACAGTCATATGACAAAGTATAAATCAGGCTTAACTCTCCCTTTAAATTAATTTTACTGTCTGGGCCGATGACATGAAGATAAAATAAACAAAACAACCATGTGTGAAAATGATCATGACAGTCAATAGATATTATTACTAGTCATCTTTAATTCTCATTTACATGTTTTAACTGTAACTTCAGAACAAGGCACAAACCATGTAGATTCACAACGGAAGAAACCACACTGATGTACTCCTCTTGCCAAAATAGAGACAGACAGCATTCTTACTTAGTTCTCTTGACAAAATGATCAAAAATAAAATAAAAAGAAAGGCGACTTAGTTGAGAGTGATTATATTTAGCCGGAGGATACTGCCGAGCTGATTCCTTTGGTGCGATAGCCACACTATTGGCCTCAGAGGCTATATGCAACTATTATTAGAGGGTCTTAAGATTGCTGTATGGGTTTTGTTTGTCTTAAAGTGCAATCAATGCTGTGTAAACAGGTATCACTACAGAGCGGCGCTCATGCCTTTCAGTTTGAGGCATGAGAATATGAACTGACTTTTTAAACAGAATTGAGTGAACTGGGCCTGAACATGGTAGACTGGTCCAACTCACATACTTCTGTTCAAACTTGAACCGTCCGAGAGGGATGTTATATACATACAGCATTCTTCAATAAAATGTATTGTATATTAACGTGACCCAAACCTGAGCAAGATCATGAGAAATTCAGCTGGTTGGGTGCTTTTAAGTTTGGACATGAATGGAAACTTCAACAAATCATAACTGGAGAGTGCTGTGAGTAGAATGTCAAGGAAAACGTGACTTCTGATCTTCCGTAATCAAGCCATGACAGATACAGTAAGGTTTTTTATCTAAGATAAAGATCATCCCTGACATTGCTTACTATCCCAATGGTAACTAATGCTAATGAGTCTACAAAAAAAAGCCACAAACTGACAAAGCTCTTGCTAGGCTACCCGGTGAATTCTATCCTTACTCACTTTCTTCTAGAACCCTCTCATGGCCTATTTTGTTTCATGTCTGTGTGCTTAAATACCTGAATCAGGGGTGCTAAATCATTTTTTGGCATTCAGTCAATGGATGAAAAGTAATATGGGCCAAAATGCACTGATGCACATGATTATAGTAAGTACAATTATCTCCTCAGCAGACTGTCAACTGGATGCTTGTTAGAATGAATTGTAACAAACAAGCTATCATAAAACGTAACACCTTGGATATCAAGTCACAATGCTTCATCATAGAACAAATAGAAAACATATTACCTCACCCTGGAACCCTTTACAGAGTTACAAAATGTTTTAGGGGAGGGCCTGGAGGCTCTTGTCCAAGGACAGTGGCCTTCACATACAAAGTTATTGGACTCCATCGAGGAGCCGTCTCTCCCAAAAGGTCTCTACTGGACATTACCAGGTTATTAATCATACATCGACCATATGTGTTATGTTTCAGACGTCGTCATGACATTTGACATTGGTGCAATGGTTACAGTTTCTGTAATATCGGTCTCTCACCTTCCAACGTATCCTCTCAAGTTGATTGTACTTCAAGCTTTGAATGAAGAATAAAACAAAAAACAAAACACAGCAAGAAACCAAATGTGGACATGAAAGCACTTTTCTTTTCTATAAAGTGATAGTCCCCAAACTTGTGAAATTATTATACTCCAGGATTAGGTCATGTTAAGGAGTTGATGGCGTCAGGAAAAGAAGGCATAGAATAAAAGATGAAACAAAGCACATCATTAATAAGCACTGGTGAAAGAGAAATGGCACAGTCACTTCCACATGAACCCCCATCCCTCACTTGGGTTATCCCTTGTGTCCCTTTCAACAGCTTTACAAATTAAATGCAATAAAATAAAAAAAATGAACTAAAGAAAACAAATTCAAATACATTTCATCTGCAATGTGGATAAAGATACAGTATCTTGAATTACATAGAAAACAAAACAAAATAGCAGAGTACCGTGGATTGGAAATGGCGTAAACAATGTAGTTATATCTTGTAGCGTGGTTGTGAGAAAAAAAGGAAAGGGACCGTTTGGTGTTCAGCTTTTTTGTTTCATGGAAAATCTACGGCGAAGCTGAGAAGGTGAAAATGTAGCTCTTCATACAGTAAGAAGGGCCCTCATAAGGCTAAAAAATAATAAAGACAATGATAACTTTGGATGGGCCGGGGGATGGATGCTCAAAATAAATGCTACACTTATTGCTTGTAATAAACCTTGTGACAGTTTACAGTTAGTTAAATTTCGTGGCAGCCTTTGCAATCCTCACCATACAGAAACCAACATGCAAGAAACATACCAAGATATGACTGACATGACTGATAAGGGGTAGAAAAACATTGTTTCAAATCAAAGCAATTAACAGTAATAAAAGTCAAAAAGCCTACATATCTGGCCGTGGTCAAATAGCATGACAGCGGTTTGCAATTGAGCACTTTTTTTGTGAACAGAGGAGGTTAGGTAGAGAGCTACAAAATGACTGCCTTCTTCATGGCAGGTATCCTTGTCTACATTTCATCAGCCTGCCTCACACCATTATAAAATTAGAAAGGAGAGGTCGATAGAACTCTATCGATTGCTCATTTCCAAAGGGGAAAGAGGAAAAAAATGATTTCAAAGACGGAGAGACAAGGGAGCATCATGTTTTAAAGAATGGATTATTGAGCTACTTGATATGGCCACAGTTCTACACTGAAACAGACATGAATGATTGATAGATACCTTTTTCTAAATAGCGTTTCTTTTTTCTCTCTCTCTCTCTCTCTCTCTCTCTTTTTTACATATTCAGGTTAAAATAGTTTTTTTTAGGAAGACTCTTTACAGTGTCCTGCAGTGGTGGACTTAACCAGCAGAGGCTGTCAAGCCTCCATATACCCATACACTCACATGCAAGCACGCGCACACACACCTGCAAACACACCTGCTCGCACGCACACACTCACACATACACACAGACGCGCACACACACAGGCTACCCCTATGGCATTATGGGGGGGGGGGGGGAAATAGTTAATTTCCTGTCTCCAAAATGCCACTCTCACCTAATAAAACAACCCTTCTGGTAGGAAATCACAAGTGCGTGCTCAGAGTTCGGATTCCTCGCACAAAGTTTCTCAGTTCTCTTGCGTGTCAAGGATTAATACAGTATCGTCATAAGAGTTCAATATTGTTATTTGTTTATGTTTGTTTGTATGCTTGTTATTATAGCTCAAAGAGAAAGAAACCACCTTTGCATAAAAGACACTCGCTTCTCTTTCAGACCGTGCAATGTCCTCCAGGAACGCGATGCCCTCGGTGTAGGGGTGCAGCAGAAACTGGAAAACGTCACAAAATGGATTTCGTGAGTCACAGCTCTCCGAGCTACAAGCCTCCCAATTCTCTCCCTCTCCCATTCCACCAATGCTGCTCCGCTCCAAATGACGTCCTCTCTCAGTATTAATATTGATCGTTGTCATCATCATCATCATCATCATCATCACCACCCCCTGTTTGTTTGTTTAGTTTTTCGGCTTTGTATTGTCAAGTGTAAAGTTGACTCCCGGTTGGGCTGTATGGATGTAGATGTTGGTTGTAGGGGAAGTTGGATCCATCCGTCTATGCTGTGCTGGACTTGCCCAGCTCCTCTCTGATTGCTGAGGAGAGCAGAGGAAGAGACACACATCACAGTTACTATGTGCACTGCACTCTAAAAGACATGGAGGCAATGCATATCATTTTGTACAATTAAATGGGGTGTAAGTGATATGTTTTTGTTAAATAATTTTTTTTGTTAAAAAGATTAAAGCTCTACATTATGATTGTAATTGTGCAATTGAGTTTGTTCAGTGACAGGGTTAGGGCCAGCCTCTCCAGCTCTATAGTAAACAGAAAATAGATTTTCTGATCGGGATACCAATTTCATCCAATCAGGAGAGAACTCCACAGATAAATGAGCTTCGGATCATTTATCAGCTTCAATGCATAGTGTTCCAGTTCCAAACCGGGGACCTTCTGTTTCCCAGGCAGCTTTTCTAGCCCTTAAGCTACGGCCGCCTTCCTGTGTTTCAGTGTTTGGTGAGTATATTATTATTTTCAGTTTACAGAACAATTTCTGAAAGGGATTTTACTACCGTTTCTGGGAGAGGTTGATATAACCATCAAAGGGATTTCCTGTCCGTGACATCAGGAAGAGTGACTACTATGACTCAATTGCATGTGTGTGCGTGTGCGTGTGCGTGTGTGTGTGTGTGTGTGTGTGTGTGTGTGTGTGTGTGTAATGCAGGTCAGGAATTACCATCAATGAGCTCTTCTTTTAGCTTTGAGAGTTCCTTCCTCATTTCATCCAAAATGTCCTGAAAGACAAGACATTATTCATATAATTTTTATTTCACCTGGACTGCTATAATAGGGTAACTCAGACTAGACGAACCAGAACAGCTCTATTTTCCACCATAAAATGGACTGTCATTGGGACTTGCTGCTTACGTAACAGGGTTTTCTTAGCTTCAGTCTGTTGAACCTTCATTGAATTAGCTAATCCCTGTGCTAAAGTTAAGCCTGCCTATGACCTTCCTGACACCTTTAAGAGTGAGGGTCAGCGAGAGACAGACAAACAGATGATGGACTGTGTATAGCAGTGTTTCCCAAACAGGGTCACAACCCATTTTGGGCCACGGACCCATTTTTACAGGTTGCGATTAAATATATTTTCTCCCAATTGTTTTGTTTGTTTTTTGTTTTTTGAACAGTGAAAATCGCAGCTAACAATGCATGATGCAATGCAGTGTGAATTTGTAGACACATTTTGAAATAGGGCTAAAGTGATTTATTCATCATGTTTTCATTTGGGTCTCGGGGAGGTACAAAATGTCTCCTCTGGGTCTCGGGCTGAACCTCTGGTTGTATAGCAGCAGCCAGGGTGCCACCACCCTTCTCCCACTACAGTACTAAACTGTTGCATTGTCAGATAGGAGGGCTCTGAGAGTCTCTCTACTTATCTAGCCGACTCATTCATGCGCCTCGGAGGGAGGAGCTGCTTCAGAGCAGGACATAGTCATTGGGCACACCCTCGCTCTGGTAACTTGAAATTAATGTAATATCCTTGAGCAGTACGCATGCTCAGGCTTTGAGTGCCTTGATGATGACATATAAAAGCAAAGCATTTCAAAAGGGTTTCTGATTGTGCCAGTTCCTAGGATTTGTGTGGTGATCAAGTGTTGCGGCTCTCTCAATGGAGAGAGGTAATAGCAACTATGTCCGAACTACGATAAAGATGCCGGCACATCTAGTGTCCAAATTTAAATAAAAAATAGCTTCAAATAACTTCATTGACATTGGCAACCAGTCCTACCAGACACCAGGGTCGACAATTTTCACTGAGAAGTAGTATGACGACCTCCAACCACAGTGCTAGTTATATTGTACTAACATACTATACCATACAGATTGGTTAAAATAACGTTTTATTCATTAACCACTTAAGCCCTATTCTATATTTAGTTGTACAACGGTGTTGCACACCAAAAAATAGCACATCTACAAGCCCTCTAAATGTCGTATTGTGAGCTTGTAAATGTGTTTTTGAAAAGTAATGCCATGTCCAGGGTAGTCCCAGATTTAAATAAAAGTGGTTCTAGGGACGAGACAGTTGCTGGATATGGCAGTCCCTGTGACAGAAACACAAGTTGTTTGACAGAGAGACGTCGGGTAAGCTCACCTGTTTCAATCTGTCGTAGTCGACTGCTTCTGTTGGCACACCGTTGGCACTTAGGGATCCGGTGGGTGTGGGAGTGGATTTAGGTCTGAAGGAGAGACACACAAAACAGATGAACTCCATAACTATAGGAATAATGAGCAATTATAGTGGTTATTTATCTTGACTTTATTTGTTACATGAAGGCATTTTTCATTAGCAAGGTCAAATCATACCATAACACCCCTGGTTTCATACAGTACTACAGTAGCAATGCAATGCATTGAAAATGTTGGCACATTTGGACAAAGTGCGCAAAAATGTGTTAATGCAGCTACCATGGTTACATCACGTGGTTATAACATGCGTCAGCTTCCTTATTTTGTCAGCACATCATTAAATTAAAAAGCCATATCATCAGCATTCTCTGGCGTAGATGATCAACCTAACATTCAATCTTGAGTGGTCAAAAAGACCAGCAATACACTGTTGCCATGTTGTGGATGCAAAGTGTTGAATTCAAATGATCGATTCAGGATCTATTCTGAAGTTGAACTAATGCAACAGAAAGGGTGTGCACACAACAAGACTGCCAAGTTTGCAGTTCATAAAACAGATTCTGGCCAGCGCATGCACACAAAACTGTGGGAATCAAATATGCACACTTACAGTCATGCATGCAACCACATGCATACACAAGCACGCGCAGAGTTGGCAGCTATGAGCTGATGTACTGTTGGTTGCCAACATGCAAATCAACAGCATAAAGAGCAGGTCTCAAATCTGCTGACAATTCTTCCAGTGCACTAAACAACCTATTTTTCTCTCCTTTATCTAAACAGCAGAACACATGACGTGACATCCAACATTACAACGAATATCCATCCGATATGAAAATGAAGTCCCCAAACAAGTGACACTATCTGGACACAAGTTCATGGCATTCAGTCATCGTCCCTGGTTTGAAAAAGACTACAAAGTTAAGGCCATTGCAGCACAGTGAGTTCATGTGGCGTGTAGTCTTGATTGTGACTTGACCAGATATTAAAGCCTCTTTTAATGAGAGGAAATCAAATGCGGCCATCTGTTCCTCCTTCTTTCCTTTCTCTCACTAGCGCGCGCACACACACACACACATACAGTAGGGACCTTATCTGTGAGGGCCTGATGGGTCTGTATTGGCACTGAAATGATAATACCGAGCCAGGACTTTACTGGGCGGGGCCTTCAATTGCACTGTGTGTGTGTGTGTGTGTGTGTGTGTGTGTGTGTGTGTGTGTGTGTGTGTGTGTGTGTGTGTGTGTGTGTGTGTGTGTGTGTGTGTGTGTGTGTGTGGGGCTGGGTCAGCCTATGTGACGCAAATGTAAGGAATTCCCTGTTTTCAAACACTAGACTTGACTAGAATTGCCTTGGGAGGGGCTGTAGAGAAGGAAAATGTTTTTGTTATGAGGCAAATAAAATCCTGTTAAAATGGAGCATACATTTTTAGGCAAGTAAAGGGACAGCCTCGGGCAGCCATTCTGCGCCTGAGGACCAGCTCCAGCTCTAAGGTACCAGGAGTATATCCCTAACATGCATGTCTTTTTGGTGTGGGAGGAAACTGGTGCATGAACACGGGGGGAACATGCAAACTCCACACAGACTCAAATGACTTTGTCAATCGGGAAAAGAACACACACAAGGACAAGACAGAGTCATTGCATACTTTTCATTCAAAAATCCCCAAAACTCAACACTTCTAGCACTGCAAACTCAGATACAAAAAGGAGCTGTTTTTTTGTTTTTGTTTGTTTGTTTTTTATAAGTAGGGTATTTATCAAAAATGTTCGGGCCCTTCTCACTACCTGTTGCAGGAATCTGCCCCAATGGGATTTCTCCATGGAGACTCTCGTCTGTGTAAGCAGCAGAGATATTGGTTTCACTTTGGACACTTTGATAAAAAAAATAATAATAATAATCGAACTTTGCATTTCTGCCTTAAACAAAAGGCCGTGGCGGTGTGACGAATCCCAACCAGGCCTAGATCATCATAACTTTCCTTCTGTGGGGTTCTGGAGCGCATGACATTTTTGGGAATTATCTACATGAACCCTAGCGTCCCTATGCTGGGGGCGAACGTTGGAAAATAGCACTAAATACATAATAGCAGATCTACAAGCTCACAACGCGTCACTTTGCTACACGTTGTGAGCTTGTAGACATGCTGTTTTCAGCAAAGATATTTGGTGTAGACCGGTCAACTAAGGATAAAGGATACCTTAAGATCTGGACTTTTAGTCCAATATGTTGATTTGCCAGGACTGTGTCATATTATAAAGAAGAATTTGACTTTTGTGACCATTCTTTACATTACAATTCAGCCCCCAAAAAAATCAGCATTATTATTTTTTGAAATAGACAACCCATGTTGAGATAAGCACCAGGTGAAGAAAAAAAAATATATATATATTTCCGGACAACTTGCTGATTATGAATAAAAGGGGTCAGCCCTTGTGAGAAGCAGACATGTAGCTAAGCTTTAATCATGTTAGCCAGCACTGAACGGCCCCTAAAGTAGCAGTGCAACATGCTAAAGCTAGCCAGTGGCAATGCTTCAGCACACTGTGGTGGTTCCTTTACAACAGCAATTTAGCTAGGCAATGAACATAATATCGTTGCTGTCGGGTGGAAACCTCCAAAACTTAACAAAACTTTTCAGGATTCCAAATTTGTTTTAGCATAAGATCGGCTATTTTTGTTACTTTTGTGTGACACTGTTATATGACAAAAGTTTTTTTCAGAAAAACAACATACAAAGTTGAAAGATGGAGATAAGAAGTTTCTGCCCGACGGCAACGATATGAGATTGGATTTCAAATAATATGTATAATGTGATAATTTGAGCTGATAAAGGAAAGCCTATTGTGTTCAAGGGTCATTATTTTGATTGGTCAGAGGAGAAGTAGAGAGCGACGGTACCTTCCGATAACAGGGGATTTGCTGCCATTCATCGTGTTTTGCCTTTCCCATGGCTTTCTGGGCATGTCTGGGGGAAAAGAAAATACAAAATAATACACATGTATCATAAAAATCTAAATTCTTCTTCAAGTGTTGCTCAGCTGCTCAATGTGCCAGCATAATGATAAAAAGAAAACAACAGCAACAGGGGTCATACACTTATTGTAACATACATATGTTACAATAAGTATCCATCTTGCAAACGGATACAAACATAATGTGAAATGTGATTTAAGCTATGCTAACTTGGATTGTTGTCCATCGATATTGGATTCATGTTCTTGCTGCTTTTTCTTCAAGTGGTAAAAATGACATTGGTGAATGATGTGCTGATGTTATCCTTCCCTCGCTGTGTTAATTTCAGACTGCTACTAAAGACTCACTCACCTGGTGTGCTACAGGCTGACACTGGTTTAGGCTGAGTTATGTTTACATCGCCGTCCTCCTATTGGACAGAAACAGATACATATGTGGTTCATAGATCAGAGTTCAGAGTCACATTGAGTTGGGTTGAACCACAAATCGGACACAGACGGATTACTGAAAAGAGTGGCTTTATGGAAGCAAAATTGCAGCGGTGCAAGAAGTACTTTGTTTTACATTAAGTGAAAGTAGTAATACCACAAAGAGTACTACAATCTTAAACGATTTGCCAAACGTTGTGATGCGATGCGTCGTGAGCTTAGATCAGCTATTTTCAAGTAGACAAAGTATAAAATAGGGCTTAAGTGGTTACAAAGTAACTAAAGCTGCCAAATAATTGTACTGGAGAAAAAAAGTATAATATTTGCCTTTGTGTTGTAGTGTAGTAGAAGTGTAAAGTATTGAAAAATTAAAATACTCAAGTAAAGTAAAAGAATATCAAAATTGTACAGCGTTTGAGTAAATGTACAACATTTCCACCACTGCAAAATCGATGCCTGGGAGCAAACATCAGGCATTCTATAGGAGTCGATCTTTATTCTGGGCTTATGTCTGACATGAGTAGTATTTGAATCACCAATCTTTAGTTCTTTTAACGCAGTCAGCGCAGGATACTCAGGGAACAGGTTTACAAAATAAATACATGTTTAACACTTATGGTTCTAGGTAGGACTACAACGCTTAATACTGGACATACTGTACGATATGCAAACCAAACCAGGGAAATCAGAAATAAAGACTATTGCGCACACACAGCTGGAATGTTGAGTGATTGACGAGTGAGGGGATAGTGAAGGAACTCCACAACTAGATAAAAAGCAGATGTAGATATGAGAGCCCCGTTTACTCTTTATACTCACTGATCTCTGTTCGGGTTCAGGCGACGAGCCCTTGTCAGCAATTCTTCTCCTGCAAAACCACATAATGCAAAACTGTGTAAGGGAACAAGTATTAAACAACTTAACGGTAATAAACAGATTAAGTTGGTACACACAAGCTAACGTAATGTGACAGAATGAGATTGGTTTAATTTTCACATGGTGTCACCAAATAAAAATAAAAAACAGTAAATATTTAGTCAAGCTGAGGGGAATGATGTGTACTTGTTTTGACAGAACCAGCCATGTCAAATTGTGTTAGTTGAGACCTGTCACTTCCATCATTGTCGCTGTCAGGCTAGAAACCTTGTATCTCCATATTTCGTGTGTCACAGGAGTGACAATAGCAAGCGAGCTTGTAAATCTGCTATTTTCACTCTTTTAAATCATTTTCAAAATAATAATAAAAAAAGGAACGGTTTTGGACAAGGTTTCCACCCGACATCTACGTCATACTTTCTGAATAGGATTCATTTGTAATACATGAAAAAGCACATGGGGAGCAGTGAACGCTGTGATCAAATATCTGGAACCAGGTTGACATAATACGCCTGTCTACTCTGCACATCTCTGGATGAAGACACACCATGAGAAGAAGTTTAATACATGGTGTAGTTGTACCTTCTGGCCAGTAGGGCACTCATCTCCTCCATCAAACCCCCTCCTCCGGGTAGAGGGCCGTTGCCCCCGGGTTTGGCCCCTCCTGTCATGGCTGCTGCCAGAGCTGCTGCAGCATCATCACTCTGGATACACACACACACACACACACACACACACACACACACACACACACACACACACACACACACACACACACACACACACACACACACACACACACACACACACACACACACACACACACACACACACACACACACACACACACACACACACACACACACACACACACACACACACACACACACACACACACACACACACAGTTCCCCAGTCATATTTGATGTTTAAGTAGAGCACATCCTTTTTTAATTTTTTCCAAGTTTCTCTTGTCTTTATTGATAGTTTCACAGTGTAGAGAGACAGCAAACAGGGAGAGAGAGCCAGGGAGTGACATTCAGCAAGGGTTCGCCTGACTCGGGAATCGAACCCGGGACACTACCAGAGCCAATGTGGTACGCGACTTAACCACTCGGCTATCGGCACCCCGACATTGCACTTTCTACCATTACAGACAATTGCATTTTCACTGATTGTCGCTTGAGGCTGTTGATTGATTACAAACTTAATGTTTGACTGCAAACGCTTTGTTACAATGACCTCAGGTGACAGGAGATATGCACTGATTAAAAAGTTGCCATATCAATTATAAGGTTGTGGCTCCTGAACCCAATTTCCTACAAGCTGTGGATCCGGGTGTTTACTTTGTAGGCATGTAAACTCATTGGTGCAATTAGCCGCCTTACCCTTGCCTTTAAGGGCCATGAAAGCCTAGGCTGATTTTGCAGTTTGTTATCCAGTTCATGGCAGGCTAGTAAACGCTAATAACATTTATAATAATGGGTGTGTTAGTACATTTATGTGTGTGCCAATGTGTACAATGCACATTGACACACTTAAATCTAACACACCCATTATTAATTTGATTGGCTGCGGCTGTATTGCTTACATCACGGTGTAGCTACTATAAGGTCAGTCAAATGCAGCCTGCCATGTTTTTTAACCTCAACTGGAAAACATACTACAATATCAGCCAAGGGTAACAACCCCCCTTTAACACATTGAGTGCCAAAAACGGCCCTGGCCGTTTTTCATAATCCAACCATTTTTGAGAAAAAAAAATATTAACACAGCACCAGGAGATATCATTTTTCAAAGATTTAGACTCCTATCCACTTCCTGGTTAACTTATTACTTTAAAAGCCTGTATCTCGGCTCCTGTGTACTTTTTTTTATTACTATGTATTTTTGACTATTTTCAACTGGCTGCAACTATGGAACGGATTTTGTTTCCCGATTCTACGAGACCCCTGTGTGTGTAATGAGGAGATCACCGTGAGGACGGTGATCACGGAAAATATTTTGTGAGTACTTGAGAAAGGTAGAAAATTTGTTAAAAACGCTGGCACTGGCTGTACCCTGTTTTAAAAACCTCTGGCACTCAATGTGTTAACTACTCCAAAGCCATACTATGATACTTGCATGGGATAGCTTGCCACATCTGCATAGCCACGAGGGTACGGTAGCGTCATGTGGCTTAAATGCTGTCAACAGCTCATGTCTGCGTAGACATCCGTGTGCCTCTCAGATTTTATGAGCACTCGTACTTGAAGTATGCTGACTGCACATGCGCTAGAACAGAAACATGGATGCTCTGTTTGAGGAGAGGTAGTGCGTGAGGCATCACTACCCACAACTTTACAACTCATTGTTAAAATACTATAAAGACATTTATAACCAGTGTTGGGCAGTAACAAGTTACTTTTAATATATACTGTTATATTATTATTACCCAGTAACGAGTAGTGTAAGGTATTACTCTGCCAAAACAGTAATATTATACCATATTACTTTGTAAAAAAGAAAGTACATATTACTCAGGTTTTGTTGGCTGCCTTTTGAAAACATTTCGTTTAAAAGGTCAAGAGATATTGCTGCTTTATTTAATATCCTTTTTGGCTGATAGGTGACTCTTTTGATTCAGTTCTAATAGGAGCTGGCTAAACAGATTGTGTTGTTGTACATCTCTTTTTTCTTTTTTTTCCGGGTGGGGGGAGCAAAAGTAATATGTAATATAATATAATATATAATATATTACTCTTGATTCCAAGTAATAAGTAATATAATATATTGTTTTTTAAGGAGTAATATGTAATAAGTAACATATTATTCTCCTGAGTAATATTGCCCAACACTGTTTATAACATGGAGTTGCGTTCCTGATCGGGATCATGCATCGACGACAAATTCGGCACAGGCTGGCAAAACATCCAGACAACAGAGCGACGTCTGCTGACTCTCATGGCTACGTGGACGCGGCAAGTATAATCAGGCCTTTAGTGACAATGAACGGAACGTAAATCTCATTATGTACGAACTTTATGTCAGCATGTTTACATTCATCATTTGAAAGAAAGTTTTTTACACCCATCAATCAACCAACCAACCAATCGAATCGCTCACCCGTGGCACTTTACGCAGCTTGGCTCCAGCCAGGGCAGCGGCTAGGCCCGCACCCGGGCGGTCCTCCACCGGAGAGAAGAGGCCGGCGGGGAGAGGAGGGGCCGGGGGCGCGGGAGGAACTCCGGGAGGTGGCGGGGGCCCGGGGGGAGGAGGAGGAGGAGGGGGAGTGGCCCCGACACCACCGGTGGCCAGCAGCGTGGGAGGCAGCGGGGGAGGGGGAGGAGGAGGGGGAGGGGGAGGAGGAGGAGGGGGGTGGCCGGCCGGGGTGCTGGGGCTCGGGGGAGCAGCCGGTGCGGCCGCCGCCGCGGAGGTCACAGTGGAACAGGGTGGCAGAGGGGGCGGCGGGGGAGGGGTGGGGGCGGTCAGCCCCAGCATCTGCACCGAGTCCGTTGGCGCTGGGGAGGCGAGGAGGAGGAGGGGGTGGTGGGCGGAGAGAGACAGAGAGGGAAGGAGGAGAATAAGCAAATTAGTTGAAAACTATGACCTTTCAGGGCTTCATGCTACAAGGCCAGTTTCATGGATTAAAACCCTAGACTCAGACTTCATGGTCCAATGCAAATCTGCCATTGGAGAAAAAAGAAGAGCTGTATTTTTAAGCTAGGATTTGGCTTAACCCGTGTCTGTGAAACCAGTTCAGTTCCATCTGTAGACAAAGAACTCCTTATCCTAGTTTTTTATTTTAATTATCAAAATATGTTCTTATCCGACTTATACTAATAAAATAGTAATAAATAAATAAACACATACATACACATTCCAATGCAGTGTTTTATATACATAAATAACCTATATGTTCCAATGGAGTGTTTTTACATCGACCATAATGCCAAGCAATAGGAGTGTCTCCATAGCAGTGTCTAGTTTCATGTTGCATTAAAGGTGCTGTAATTTTTGGGTTAAAACAAAAAGTATTTTGTTAAGAAGTTAAAGCTCTATATTCTTATGCTAGAGTGTTTGTTCATTATCAGGGGTTCTCCCAGGAGAGAGAACACATTTATCAGTTTACATTTAATAGTGTTCCAGGTCAAATTGTGTCTGCAAATTATTTTGTTTCATCATGCCCAATTTCACTTGTTTATTTTGTATCCTGTTGGGCACCCTCTCCTGATTGGATCAAATTGGTATTCCAACCTGAAAATGCATTATCTGTTTACTTAAGAGAGATGGGGATATCCCCATTACCGAACAAACAGTCTATAGCAATGATTACTATCTGAATATAGAGCTGTTTAACAACAGCCACTAAAACAAAACCACACCACCTTTAAAGTGCTCTATTCTGATGAAAATAACACATGGACCAGGCATGTACAGTACATGTATGAAGGCATGCCACGTCAATGCAAATATCATTTTCTCATCTAACATGCAGTGAGTGAGTAGTGAGTAGTAGCAGTGACCTGGTTGTTGGAATATATTCATTCCATCAGCAGTAATGGAAACAAAGCACCAGAGAAGCAGTCAGCGAGTGAACGAAAACACATACATATACACACACACACACACACACACACACACACACACACAAGTTTAGACATGACACAACTTTAGCGCATGGACACACACACACATAATAAGCAAAGACAATCAACACAGGAACTTTGGCTGTCATTGTGCTTAGGTCAATAATATCTTCTCTGTGTGTGCCCTAAAACATGGGCCACCGTTGTATATTTATTATCATTAATTATTATTTATATAGTTCATCCATTACAAATCTATGCTCATTAACATAATCTCCTGGAATGACACTATCGGCAATAAGAGGATAATTTATTTTGTTCCGTTGATATCATCTTTAACATTCTATAATTATATTGCTCCTAATAATTGGCTTGCTCTAGCTTCTCACAGACCTAATGTTACAATCAATAATGTTGCTCATTGGTAGAATTTGGTCAATGAAAGCTTCTCATAGACCTAATTTTATAATCAATCACGTTACTCAATGGTGGAATGTGATGAATGAAAGCCCGGTCAGCTGTATCCCGTCCAACCAATCAGTGTGAGGAAACCAAAGGTCAAAGGTCATTAGAACACCCCCTCTAGCTACTAATAAGTAGAGAGAATGGGTAAGGGCTAAAGGCCAGTGGAACACTGGTGCATTTGCATATAAAATAATAGACAACATTTGCTTTGTCTAAAAGAGCAGATTTTTTTCTTTTTCATTAATATGCTTATTGGAAGTCAAGCACAAAAACGGTGCCATTCACATCGACATGACTGCACATATAAGCATTCTGTAAAAACAGAAAGACAGCTTCCCATCATCAATATAATATCACAGATCACCATGTGCTCTTAAGACACAGTACTTCCTAAAAGAGCAGCTTTTAAGATTTTTAAACTGAAATGTGACGTTAAAAGTATTTTTTAATACTTGCTGCTTGGTGGATCATAGACTAGACTGTATGAACCACACTTACTAAAATGTACCTTGACATTTAAAAAACATCTTTGGTTCAAGTTCAATGGGGGAGGTATTTAATTGATTGCTGCCGACAACTAAGGCTGAATTAAACAACAAGACTTCAAAGTTTAGTGTGTTTCTCTACAAAACAGAAAAGGTCACAAGTTGGGGGCTGACACACAATGAGCAACACTGTGGAAATGAATACTGTAGAGTAGACTTAAGGTTTGATGAGAGGCGATGGCGTGATCAGAGAACATTACAATGATGAACTGCGGCAAAATACATTTTGCACCTTAAGGTGGATTGGAGGTGGGGGTCTAAAATAAATGTGTAAAATGTCAGTGAGGTTTTTAAGTACTGCTACTATAGCAGGTCAACAGCACATCCTTACAAAGGTGAGTAAACATTGAAGACATGCCATGCTGAAAGACCAAAAACGACTCAAATCCAATGAGCCATCGGGCATAATGAGCAAGCACATGGACAAGGTTTGTCACAGAAGTTAGATGGGCTTGACCAACACATGGAAGCAACTGGAAGACCACGGGTACGATTCTACACCTATAGCTATTGATATGCAAACAGAACAGATGTCATACAAGCCAACACAGACATGACAGGAGCTGAATTTGATGCAAAGAGTTGTGCCCACAAACCAGGTGAGTAGGCAAAGTCACCAAAGAGAAATCAGATTCAGAGTCAGCTTATAAAAGGCCAAAATCCTGTGATTTCTTCCGAGAAGGAAGGCAAAATAGTCCTGAGGTTCTGAGGTCGGAGCCTCTGTGGGTGACTTCACCTTCTATTGGACCCATATCAGTAGTATGAAAACCCACCCAAACCTGCTCCCTATAGGCCCGTGTTAGTTGGTGAGTCGGAGTCAGTAGAGAAAGTTAGTGCGAGAGAAAAGACGAGAGAGAGAGAGAGACAGAGAGGGAGGGCGATAGGAGGCAGAGAGTGAGAGAAGAAGGGAGGAGAGAAGAGAAGAGCAGAGAGGAGCTGACGGACCACAGAGAAGCGGAGACAGCGGTCTGGAGAACGAGGCCTTACCCTGGGGCTGAGAGGAGAAGCCCCCGTGAGGTGAGTGGGCCTCTGGGCCTGTCGTTGTCTCTGGCTCTCCCAGGCCCAGGGGAAGCGAGAGGTGCTCCGCCGAGGCGACAGCAAAGGCTGCAGCGGCGGCGACAGCAGGGGGCGCTGTGGAGGGAGAGGGCACACCAGGAGCCTGGGATGAGGAGGGGGGAGACGAGACGTAGGAGGAGGAGGGAGGGAGGGGGGCCACGGAGTAGGGCAGGGGAGGCGGGGTGGGCGGGGGGGGGCGGGGTGGGGCAGGTGACGCCGAGCGGGGTGTGGCCGTGCGGGATGGTGACCGGAGACGGGGCGGGGAACATGGGCGGGCCGTTGGGGGAGGGCGAGGGGGGCTTCTGGGTGAGCGGGGAGGGGGCCGGGATGGGGATGAGAGGCCGGGGGCCGGCGGCCTTGCCTGGGGGGCTGCTGATCATGACGGGCGGCGAGGGGGGCAGGGGGGTGAAGTTGCACGCCGACCACACCACAGACTTTGACGGCGGTGCGGGGGGCGGGGCGGGAGCCTGAGGCAGGGCCGGCTGTCGGCGCGGGACGGTGGCGTAGTGGGGCAGGACGGGGTGGAAGGCGGAGCCGAGCGAAGTGGCGAATCGGGAGGCGGAGTGTCTGAGAGGCGGGGTCGGGGGCGTGGTGGAGGAAGGCGAGGGCGTGCCGGGGATCGGGTAGCTGGGGCTGGACGGCGACACAGGCGTGGAGGAGGTCTTGCTGTACTCAGCCGGTTGGGGAGTGCACAGGGTGCTTTCAAAGGCTAAAAAACGCACACCGTGTGAAGGACAGAACAGGGTAAAGGACAAGACAGGACAGAAGGGAAGGAAGGAGAGAAGAGATGGAAGCGAAGGAAGGGAAAGAAAGAAAGAAAAGGGAGGGAAAAAGTTAAATAGTAAGGTAGAAAGAAAGAAAGAAAGAAAGAAAGAAAGAAAGAGAGGGGGAAAAGTAAAAGAGTAAGGTAGAAAGAAAGAAAGATAGAATGAAAGAAGCAGCCATCGTGCACACAGGGGGAAAAGACAACAGGTCAGGACAGAGAGAAGGAGGGAGGGAAAGGGGAAAAGAGAGAAGAGAGAAGAAAGAAGGGGCAGATGAAGCAGGAAAAAACCAGCAAACCTACAGTAGACTTTCACTTCCTGGTTGTTGGGTAGAGACGGTGCTACTGCATTAGCAGACAAGGGTTAGCATCGTGGGCACAGAGCCAGAGGCAGACATATTTTATATTTTTACTGTATATTTTAGGTGCTAATAATCAGGGTCACGACGAGGTTACCATGAATAACACGCCCCTCAAATGACACCCTGGTCACCCTCTATATCACTCCAATATTAAAACAACATTGTCCACAGTAGACAGTGTTTCCTCTACATATACAGTCAGTGGAGGTTCGCCTCCAAAAGGGAAAACTGAAATTCATTTGAATCCACAGACATACAGCAAGTGTTTCAAATTTGAGCTTCAAGTTTGGGCTAATAACAATAAAACATACAAATACGATTTCTTTATTTTTGTCCCGACACCTGCACTAATTGAACCAAAATATGGACAAAAGAGGATACACCAATGATACAATTTCATAGGGGAAACACTGACATGCATCCAGAGGTACTGTATCTACTCAGACAGCTCTATCCATGCTTCAAAATGACACGCACATTCCTACCACCTAGCAGGCAGTGGGCAGACAAACGTCTAATCTATGCTGTTAAAGTAAGCGAGCAAAACCCCTTTCCTCCCTAGCAGATAACTGGCACCACGGTGCTCTAAAGCAGGGCATTTGATGACTCCACCACGGCTTGCCAACTTGGACGGCATGACATATAGGCCTACCCACAACGAGTGGAACATAGGATCTTGGGAACATTCTGTAGGGATGAGTCCGCTTGGGACACCAAACTCCACTGAACTCACCCGAGAAGCGAAAATGCTCTTCCACCCATCACCATTCTGTTGTACTGTAACACATGCAACACATGCATGCCTCTAGTGGTCAAAGATCAGAGCCTTCTCTCCTGAGTCTCCATACAGTAAAGTGTTCATTCATCCATTTGTAACTCAAATGGATCCGTAAGGGACACTATCAGAGTTGTATTAAAACTGAGGATTTTACTGTGCACGGCAAGCATTTCATCATTCCTACTGTTCAGTGAAAAATAACTGGAGGACTTTCCCAAACTGTCATTTGGTTTGGACTGTCCCAAACCAAATGAATACGCTTCTCTACATTAAAACTTCTGAACAGAGAGCTCATGTCAATTCAAATTGGCCTAATTTATTTTCTAAAGATGGTGAACTGTGATAAGGGCTCATGTTGCAGCTATAAGGTGGTGAATATTTAATGGGCTTTTAGGCTGTGTTGATAAGCTGGCTGATATCTTTCACTTTGAAACCTGACTTCTGGGTGCCTGGTGGCTCAGCCAGTTAGTGCACAGGACATTACATACTGTGTGCCCCGTGTGACTTTTTAATCATTGGGATCAGGAGGTCAGTGTGAGTTCAGGTACAATGGTAATGGTATTTTGACATGCTAAAAGTAAGAGGGCAATAGAGGCCTTTCACAGAATGCTGACAATGCACATTTATCTTCCACTGTCGCAAATATTGCTTGCTCAGGGTGGGACAATATCGGGTATCTGCTCTATATGTAAAGTGCCTTGAGACAATTTGTTGTGATTTGGCACCATAGTATAAGGGGGCGAGGCTGTTTCTATGTGCAGGGTTTGAGTTTTTAAAACAATTTTTATATACTGAATCATACAACAAATTTAAAAAATACATAAATAAATACATAGAATATTTATAATACAATTGCTGTAAGGCAGGGAACTACAGTATACAAACATTCTGTGAAAGGCCTCTATTGCCTCTCTACTTTATTTTATTATGTGGCTATGCTAGCAGGTACAATAGCTCTGGTCGAATGACCTTTGCTGTATTGAGTTACATGTCTAGCCTAGCATAAACAGGGTGATGTAATGCCAGGGACCTGCCATATGGTTTCTGTGGGGGGCTAAAGATGCTAATCCTCTGTCCTCCTTCTGTCCCACTGAGCTCGGAACTGTTTCCTGGTCCATCTCCAAGTCTCTTTCTCTTCCAGTCTTTTGCCTCTTTTGAGCTGCTGGCTTGTTCCATGTTCATGGTGCATTTAACGTTTATCGCCATGAACTTCCACACACACAGATTTTCTTTCTAATTCAGTGGTTCTCAAACCTTTTAATTTCAAGGACCCCATAACTCTGAGTGTAAAAATGGAACCAAATGGACCCATTTATTGGGTCCATTTGGTTCCATTGGTACACTCTCAGAGTTACAGTCCTGTAAAGGGTCCATTTGGAACCCCTTCAAGGAACCCCTGAGGGTCCCTGAACCCCACTTTGAGAACCACTGTTCTTCAAAGTGATCTTCAGTTTACTACTCTCGCACTAGTTATTAAATAACCCTCTATTAACCCGTTGTCCCTATTTTGATCATTATAGCCGAAACGTCTCACAAACAGCAAAAACAGCAGAGCTCGTAGAACGGCTATTTTTTTCTATTCGTCGTACAACGAAGTACAGGCAGGGCTTAAGTAGTTCATTCAACTCTCTGACTTTCCTTTAGTCCTGCCAAATGAACACACACACACATCACATTTCCAACCTCCTATTCATTCTCTGTATTTCTACGCCTCTCCTTCTTCCTTCCTCCCGTCTTTTGCATTCTTTCAACCTTTGTCTTCCTCTTTTTTTCCCCATTCTCCTCCTTTCCTTCCTTCATCCCTAACTTCTGGCCCCTTCACATTCTCACCACCCTTCCTCATGTTTTCTTTGCCAGCTCTTTCTCTACACCCCCCCCCCCCCCCCTCTCAGATCACGTGACTAGACCCCCAGCTTTGCTCTGCCACCCGAGGATAATCAACACATGACCGGAGCACACTGACTGATGCTACATAGGACTGAACACACGGATGCACGGTGGAAACCTTGTATGTCCACTACTGTTACTGTAATAGTGTCTTTACGTGAAACAGCTACTGATTATTAGGAACATTAGTTGCACCTGTGCTGATTACCGTTATCCCCTGCACCTGTTAAAAGCCTCTGAAGTATGCTGTCTGTGTCAGTTCTACATGTGAAGTCTACCAGTAATTAAGTAATTACTTAATACTTAATTACCATTTTGGTAATGAAGTATTCAATCAATCAATCAATCAATCAAAACTTCAGCTTAGCTGTCCCACACTACCTCAACCAAATCTAATTCATTTGACCAAACAAAAGTCTAAAAAGCCACAGCAGGAAACCATTGAGACAAACTGAACATCCTCCTTTAACCAAAACACATCCATTACTACCCATCTGTGAACTTTTAACATCCACAACAGTAATTGTAATTCATGATCAAACGCATGCACGTTGCACCAGGTCAAGGATTTGGGGTAAATGTTTCCGCATAATCTTTCGTTCAGCTGTCTAGCTGTACGCAATGGTAGGATCGAGGGTTGATGCTAACTAATGCTAGCTAGCTTCTTTTAGATAAACTGAAATGCCCATAGAGAAATTTCCCCCTCAGCATAATCTAGTGGGAAAAATTATATTTAGTTAAAGGGACACTTTATCTTTGTTGTAGCCTAGGGCTGATGATCCAATAAGAGCCATACAACTGAGCAGTCTTTTCTGGGCCCTCTAAAACACCACCAAAACTGCGATGAAATGTTCGTGTAATTATCGTAGTACTGTATATATTGTTGTTTCATTCATGGCTACAAATATCGATTATTTTCATAGCGATTATTCTATTGGTTACTTTTTTGATTAATTGAATAATCGAGAAACAGCTTTTTTAGGGGGGTACTTGAGAAAATAAAGCATATAAACACATCGTTTACTGTGATTAACCACTCACACACCAATAATTTATACTTGTATACTGTCATATATCTTGTATACTGTCATACATCAGTGTCGCACAAAAATAACAAAAATAGATGATCTACGAGCTCACAATGTGTCGCATCGAGGCTTGCTATTTTTGTTACTGTATTAAAAAAATTACATAGATAATTATTTATCTTTCATCAAAAGATAAATCAATGACTTTATTACAATCGCTTATTTTCATAATCAATTCAAATCGATTGGTTCGATTAACTGTTGCACCCCTACTTTCAATAGTCGATGATAATCATAAACAATGACCTGAAATGCACATCAAAGGCACGACAGTGTCCCTTTAAGTGGATTAAAATGACTAAGCACTGGGACGGCTGAATGCACACATCTCTGACATTTCAACCTCCCCATAATGTTCATACATATAGTCAGATCCATAGAGCAGGGTCCATTCGGATAAATGTGTACACTCTCAGAGTTGAATTAACAATGAGGATTTTGCTGTGCATACTGTGACTGTCACTCAGTCTGAGTAGGAGAATACTGCTACACAATTTGCACACTGGTACTGACGCTCCTCACAGGTCAACACACAGCAGAAGCAGACTATTTTGCCAGAGTTAGGGCTTCCATTCATTTACTTTTGCTTCAGTAAATGTGAACGGCAGTAGCTGCAACCATGGCTGTGAGAAAGAATCACACACACACGCACACACAGTTATCCTGAAAGAGAGAGACAACTAGGAAGCGTTAAACATTATATCACAACCTTAGTTACAGCAAACCCAAAACAGACCCATGTTAACATGCATTACATGCATGCGTTTGTGTGTGTGTGTGTGTGTGTGTGTGTGTGTGTGTGTGTGTGTGTGTGTGTGTGTGTGTGTGTGTGTGTGTGTGTGTGTGTGTGTGTGTGTGTGTGTGTACGTTATCTACCGTAATTAAGTCTTATTGTGTTTGACATGTGTGGAGGCCTCTCCCCCCTGTCCTGGGGCCATGGCCACAAATATGCCCATGCATGCATGTGTGCGTGCGTACACAGTACACACACACACACACACACACACACACACACACACACTCTACCTAGGGGGGTCTCTAGCTCTCTCCCTAACAATGTATTTTTAGTCACTGCCTGCCATTTCATGCACAGAAGGAGCTGTGTGTACACACATGCGTATGCCAACGTACTGCACATAGCATGCAACGCAACGCTGCCTCCCCTACTGACCCAGTCCTGAAACAGTGCCAGTTTGCTTCTGACAGGACTCACAATGGGCCCAATTAAAATCAGAGCACAGCCACCTGTGGCACCTGCTTCCCAGCGCTACACGGCAACACCCTCAGTGTTGATTTAACTGTACACATATAACCAAATGGACCCGTACAGTCTCAGAGTTACAAATGGATACACCAACACTGAGGATTTTACTGTGTGCTGGTTTTAATCCTGTTTTGAAAACATTGGCTTTTTTAATTTTCAAGCTGACTGAGTACAAGCTGACAGTGAGTGACAAACTTGAGTATTAAATTCATTTTGGAGCTGTGACACGGATTTTGGAAAGTCATTAGAAAGTCGTTATATTCCATCAGAAATCGCTGCCTTTTAAAAGACATACTGTAATTTAAATACTTAAAAGAAAAAAGATTGGACCTTTTTAGATACATAGTTTTGGATATGAGCCTAAAGACACTGCCAAATGGTTTGAAGAAAAGTTAATTAAGGGAAGATTTTAGGGCACATTTCCAGTGTGATATATTGTCCTCTGCACTAAACTGTTTTATCATTGTAAGATATCAAACGCTGTGTAATCCTGCCTCTTCTGATCCCCTCATTATTAAAACCTTCATCAGCGTTTCACTTAATGAAGTCAAGTGTGCATGTCTGTTTGAATGATTGTGCGTGTGTGTGTGTGCGTCTCGCGTATTTGAGCACACACACACACACACAATCAAATCTTTTTCTTTTTTTACATAAAACAAATGTCTTGTGGTCGTCCACATTATACTTGTTGGGACATTTGGTCCTCGCATGTATGGTAATACAAGTACACACACGCGCGGCGCGCACACATTTTCTTGCATGCCCCACTGCCCCAACAATCTGTTCCTTGTGTCTGTCCAGCCCATGGGCAGATGGATCCACTCGAGGAGATGGGGGTTCAGCACTAACAAGGCTAGTTAGACTAGCTGAAGTTAGCTCTCTGATATGGATAGACACACAGCCTTTTATTATTACTTTTTTAAATTAGTATAGGGACTGTTCTTTTGCCCTGGAACCCACATTACGATGATATTGTGGGCAACTTACTCAAAATGTTTTAAATGTATTTAATACTTACAGTATATTATGTTTATAACCTCTCTCCATCTGGCGCGCTCAGGTGTGTTAACCACTTTCGACCTGATAACCTTATTTTATTAAATAGTGAAAATGGCCTACAGTATATACAAGCTCACAACGCGTCACAATGCGTTGTGAGCTTTTAGATCGGCTATTTTCACTATCCGTCTTACAGCAAAGAATATCCTGTACTGTAGGGCTTAAGTGATTAATGCATCCTTCCATTCCTGTCCACGGCATTTGTGATCAAAGTCAAAGATGGCACAATTTTGCACATTTGGTGCATCTTTCTTTATCATTTTACAATGCTTAAGCTGAGAAACGGCCCCAATCGACTCCCTACTCTCCACTAAGTACGATTAACCACTAGACAATGTCATTTTCCTCTGTGCTACTTAGCAGAAACACAAGAAGAAAGTCTGTGCGAGCATGTGTGAATGTTTGAGCCATTGTGTATATATGGATGTGCATTTATGTTTGTGTTTATGTGTGTTAATTAAGTAGGAGACCCAGGTGTGTCACTCACCGGCGTTGGAGATGCGTCTCCCTCGCTCCCAGTCCTGCTGCTCTCTGTCCAACTGCTCCTGCTGCTCCCTCTCTCTCTCCATGCGTTCGCGCTCCGCCTTCTCCCTCTCCATCAGCTCCCGCTCGGCGCGCTCCTGCTGCTGCTCCTGGCGCTCGCGCTCGGCGCGCTCCCTCTCCGCCTGCGCCTCCCTCTCCTGGCGCTCGCGTTCCTGACGCTCCCTGTCCTGGCGCTCGCGTTCCTGACGCTCGCGCTCCTGCATCTCTCGCTCCAGGCTCTCCCTCTCAAGACGCTCGCGGTCCTGCTCCTTCTGTCTCTGCAGGTCCTGAAGCTGCCTGGAGGAGGAGAGGAGAGGAGAGGAGAGGAGAGGAGAGGAGAGGAGAGGAGAGGAGAGGAGAGGGGTTTAGGCAAAGCAAGTGACGTAGAACAGAAAAGGAGAAGAGAATGATGGAGAAGAAAGGAGGAAGGGATAGGAGGAAGAGAGGGACAGTGAATCAAGGAGAGATATGGGAGCAGGACAAGAAAGGAGGACATGGAGAAAAGAGGATAGGAAAATCATCATTTTAAGATTCAAAGCAGTTCTATTTGATCTATTACAATTCTCTTGCACTATAACAACAACAAACATCAAGTCTTCCACAAAACCACATATTCAAATTGAAGGATTTGAATTGTCTTGGCACAGCACTGGCAGTCGTCATCGAAAAGAGAAGGCAGAAACCGTAGAGGAATTTCAGAAGAGACGAGCAGCGATAGCAACATACGTAGCAGAAAATGGCAGATCTACAAGCTCACAATCTTCGGCGACTAAGTATAAATCATGCCTAAGCACATTAACCCTGGTGCCCTATTTTGGGCACGGCATTATAGAAGAACATTTAAGGTTTTGGCATACAACGTACATAGTGCTTAAATGGTTAAGGTTGTAAAACGCTGCTGTTGGGCAGAAAACTCATCTCCACCTTTTAACGTTTTTTCATAAATGAATGCCCTAATTCATCATACAAGAGTGCTGCACAAAAGAAGCAAAAATAGCAGACCTACAAGCTCACAACGCATCGCAATGCGAGGTTTCCACACGACATCGACAAAAAGAGAGTGTGTGTGTGTGTGTGTGTGTGTGTGTGTGTGTGTGTGTGTGTGTGTGTGTGTGTGTGTGTGTGTGTGTGTGTGTGTGTGTGTGTGTGTGTGTGTGTGTCAGTGTGGGGGTTAGAGCAGCCTGACCCACAGACTAGAGCCATGGAGGGATGTAGCAGAGTAATGGTGGTTATTAGACTGTATAAAGACATGTCATTATATAATTACTGCTCCGCTGCACAAGAGCTGTGTGCTGCTGTTACATAACTCCAAACACAACAGCCCTGGTCACATTTTAACTGTTAAAAACACGTGGTGATATTTTTGGGGGCTTTTCTGCCTCTATTGGAGAATGACAGGAAACAGGGAGAGAGAGACGGGGAGTGACACGCAGCAAAGGTCTTCACACTCGGGAATCAAACCTGCGACTCACTGTCAGGCAGCTTTAGAGCCTATATGCGCCTTAACCACTAGGCCATCGGTGCCCCAAGCAAACTCACTTTGTGGCAACACGAAAGACTTGCCTGGCAATTCTGATTTCTGAAAGGCAAATTTTTTAATTTAATTTATTTTATTAATTTATTTTATTTATCGATTTTAGTCTAGCACTTTCTATTGTTTTGTTTTTTCTTAAACTTGGTTCCTTCCTTTTCTTTTATGTAAAGCGATTTTGGGTATATATAAATCTATATCAATCTGAGCTACTATTATTATTATTATTGTTAATGTAAAATCTTGAGTCAAATTTCTTCCAGAAATTACAGTGCGAGGACTAAAGGTGTTTCCCTGTCAGAAATGGAAGGGTGTGCAGTTCTAAATGCATCCACTAGGTATCACTGTAAGGCAGCAGTAGAAGGCAGAGCTGACGGCTGATGATGAGTGCATGACCCTATGTGGTCCAGTATATACAGCTAGAGGACAGGGGTGGATGGAGGAAGGGAAGGATAGAGAGAGATGGGGGTGGTGGGGGGGGGGCAGAGAGGAAGAGAGACAGAGAAAGAGGGGACTTATTAACCTTTACGTCGACAGGTAATTTGTCTAAAACATATATCTAATTATTTGGAGTAACAGTAGTCACACTGTGCGAAAGTGAACATGGGCCACATGCACGCACGCACGCACACACACACACACACACACACACACACACACACACACACACACACACACACACACACACACACACACACACACACACACACACACACACACACACACACACACACACACACACACACACACACACACACACACACACACACACACACACGTCCATCCATCTCCCCATGAAGGTGGATGTGCACTGACTTTCATTCTCCTCCAGATTTTCCAGAGAGAGAGAGGTGATAGACAGAGAGAGTTGTAGTAATCCCTTGGGTAATTTCCTCACACAAATTCTCTCACTCACTCACACTCTTTCTTTCTTTCTTTCACACACTCACACACACACACAAAATGCTGTCCTAAATGTAACATTTAGGCTATATGGTGTTTACCTTCAACTTGGCTAAAGTGTGTGCACCAGTACTGCAGAGGTCCTTCATTTAATGTGAACGTGTGAATGGTGTTGTCACATCATGTCATTGAGTGATACATTGCACTGGTCATCATGAATCACTATCTATTGGTTTAATACACTCATAAATTACACAGACCAGGGGAGAGATGCGCGCGCGCACGCACACATGCACGCGCACACACACACACACACACACACACACACACAGTAAGTCAAGTCTTGTCAGATCCACATTAATCTTGTTCTGGTGAGGGCTGACTCACCGCTAACAGTCAATCATCAGCACCAACACTAAACATACATACATACACACACACACACACACACATACATACCATTTGCACCAATGACACTCTCTCACACACCTGTCTCTTGGCACATCTCCCCCCACCACACACAAATAACTGGTGCACTTACCCACTCATATGTCCTCACATGCATTTGCTCTCATACACTCTCTCCCTCTCCTCTCACACACACCTCCAATCCACCTGCTCTGGTGACTCGCGCACACACACACACACACACACACACACACACACACACACACACACACACACACACACACACACACACACACACACACACACACACACACACACACACACACACACACACACACACACACACACACACACACACACACACACAGTTTGTGCATGTTTGGACCTGCAAGGGCACCTGCACACACACTCCCACGGTAGTGATGTCAGAGACTTGTCATTCATCTTCCCATGGAATGCCTCGAGAGAAAAACCTCTTCTTCCCATGGCTTCATCTGCCAGGTGAAACCCACCCACCTCCCTCCAGGAGGAAACACACCTCCCTCCAGACACACACACACCTCCCTCCAGACACACACACTCAAACGTTCGTACTATACTTGTGAGGACATCAGAACTTTAGGGCGGCATCGAAAGTAGCTGAAATATTGCAGATCTACAAGCATACAATGTGTTGCAAGTCTATTTTCCGGTGCACAACATTGGCGAGCAACTAAGTATAAATCGGCATAACCCAAAACAATGTCTATTTCTGAAATTCTACTTGTGCGGGACGTAATGGCCTCACAAGTATAGTAATACAGGTACACACACACACAGTTTAAATGAAGCTGCTTGTGTGTCAACACTGGTTGTGCTTGCACTTGCCAGGCTCTGTGTGTGTGTGTGTGTGTGTGTGTGTGTGTGTGTGTGTGTGTGTGTGTGTGTGTGTGTGTGTGTGTGTGTGTGTGTGTGTGTGTGTGTGTGTGTGTGTGTGTGTGTGTGTGTGTGTACGTGTGTGGGGTCAGAACCCTATTTATGACCATAATTCACCAAGGCCTTAATAGAAATAAATATGCTTAGACGTGATTGTAATGTATTTATAATGCTTATAAAAGTGGATGAATTATGCGTTGTGCACTGTGATTAACAGGGACCATAAGCAGCATGCTGAGTAATTCCCATAAAACCGCAGAGCTTAGCTGTAGCTGGGGCAACTAGAGCTACAGGGCTGGGATTATCCTGACCAATGCCAAACGGCAGAGGAGACCCCTTAGGATTTAGGCTTAATGTACGCTCCGTCAAACCACGGTGTCGCTCAGCGAAAATAGCCAATCTACAGGCTCACAACGTGCCACAATGCGACACGTTGTGAGCTTGTAGATCTGCGATTCTTTGGCTAATGTTCCCCCCAGCATATGGATGCTGGGGGTTCAACTGTTTCTGCGTCTTTGTTGATGAGAAAAGGGAATAAAGGGGGGAACGCATTTAATCAAAAACGAAAGATGGTCAGATCACTAAACTGAAAGACAGAGATGGACAAATGGAGAATGACAAGAGAGACAAAGGGCTTCCCTCACACACACATACAGGGACAGCGGGGTGTTTCTGACCTATTAACGCATTACAAGTCTTCAACTAGGCTCTCCAAGTCTCCATGGACCAAGCCTTGTTACGCAACCTCATTATCACACACACACACACACACACACACACACACACACACACACACACACACACACACACACACACACAGAGTGGTGAGAGTTACAAAGAGAGAGCAGAGGCATCCCTGACATACAAACACAAAAAAGTTGTGGATAGAGGGTTGTCCCACACACACACACACACACACACACACACACACACACACAGCTGTCCCAGTTCCCACACTGTCCCAGTGGTGCATTGAGGTAATTACGGAGTGGCAGAGGTAACAGAGTTTGCTAAGTATTCTGGGCCAGAGAATGCCTACCAGGGACAAGTCTCACAGGAGTGCGCTAGAGCCTGGGTTAGCTTCCATACACAATAGCACATTCTGTATGGCAGTAAATGAGCCCCCATGGGAGCTTCTATATAGCCTACTGTATGAGGAGAATTCATCTGCATGATTAAACTCAGGGCTGGATGAAATGGGAATCACTCAGTGGTTTTCTGTGGGTGCCTCACTGAATTCAGAGCAATAACATAGTGGCAATCGGTGCATATAAAATGACTGCAACAGGAAAGACGAGTGTTATGGATGCACATGTATCATGCATACATTCACACACACAGGGATGCACATTGGACACACACACACACACACACACACACACACACACACACACACACACACACACACACACACACACACACACAGGGTGGCAGTGGCTCAGGAGAATGTGAGTTGGATGGTTAAACCTGCTCGCCTACTGGCATCATGCCAAAGTGTCCTTGAGCAAGAAACTGAACCCCCTAACTGCCTCTGCCGTGTGTGAATGTGACACCTGATTTATACCAAAAATAGCAGATCTACAAGTTCGCAATGCATCGTGAACTTCAAAATCTGCTATTTTTGGTGCACAACCCGATATAGTATAACTCAGTCTTGAGGCATACATTGTAGAGCACTTTGGAAAAGTGCACACACACACACACACACACACACACACACACACACACACACACACACACACACACACACACACACACACACACACACACACACACACACACACACACACACACACACACACACACACACACACACACACACACACACACACACACACACACACACAGGTCAAGCAGCTGAGGTCATACAGGACAGTGGTGAGTGTGATGCAACATTTGACCACTAAAGCCAGTGAAACCTGAGCTCAGCTGTTAGATGGGGCCTCTGAGAGTCTGAAAGCCCAGTGACTCAGGGTTTTATGAAAGGGGAACACACACCTCAACAAGAAGTCATTTATAGCAAATACTATTAAAGAAAAAAAAGTTAGTTTGTTTTTATTAACAAGTTATTGTTTGTATGTCTTTACGCACACGCACACGCACACACACACACACACACACACACACGCACCTCAAGACTAGATCATAACATTCCTAAACACTGCCTGCACGGACAGACATTTGTGTGTGTGTGTGTGTGTGTGTGTGTGTGTGTGTGTGTGTGTGTGTGTGTGTGTGTGTGTGTGTGTGTGTGTGTGTATTGCGTGCAGATACCCTGACATCCATCACGGGGACACCTACAGTATGTTTCCATGCTGTGTTAACTTTTAAAAAGACGTCATGTGAGCGGAATGATCACCATCTGCAACTCATGCATTCCTCAGTGGTGAGAAGAGCTTCCCGCTCGGCCAGAACTTTCCTTTTTCATTACAAACGGCGCTTACATATACATGAGCGTGCACTGAACTTGAGCGTAAATTAAAGCCATTGTCCTCTGTTGTCGGCAGGAGATAATAAAAAGCACTTCATCTAAATTAAGCTGCTGTTGTTTAATGGCCGTCTGTGATTCATTTTTAATTGAACTGACATTAGGCTCGGCCATTTGTGAGTAAACATTTATCAACTTCAATTTGCTTTTTGCAACCAACACTAAAGAGGTACATACAGCATTACAAAAACATCTACACTGTCGGGAAGAAACCTTCTTTCTCTATATTTCCTCTTTTTGCTTTAATTTATGTTTTTCATAAATTAATGACTTATTTTTTCTGTGTCGTGGCAATAGTAGCAAAAATAGCTCACTAACTTTCAAAAAGACGTAATGTGAGGAAGGAATGATCATCATTCATGCATTCCTCGCATGCATTCATCTGCCGTTTTCACTACTTTATAAAAATGTTTAATCATTTTGAAAAATAGGGAATAGGGATGCCAGGTAACTTGCACAATAATATACTGTATTTTAATTCAAATTACCATATTACCACATGTATTGTCCTCTCCTTTCTCCTATATTATAATTGGCTAATGGGAGGGCGAGCGGGCAGGCGGACCACGGCCACGTCACTATGTCTCAGATATAACATAAACAAACCTGATACGCCCATATATAGGCATGTCAATATGATTCAAACATAACCATAAACAAACCCGATAAACGCCCATATATAGGCATATATGGAGATCTGGTTGTCCAGAGCAACAGATTCGACCGCTATGCCCATATATGGTCATGTGCATACCGTTTTCAAACTCGGCGGCGCGGGCATCGACAAGGACTCGAGGGAGTGCGATGCCCGCCGCCGAGTCGTTCGGATATATGCAGTTGTCCAGAACCGCTGATCCGACCGATATGTCCATATAGGTTATATAGGTGACTTCAGGGATCTCCATATATGGGCATAAAAGGGACAAGGACTGACAGATAGAGAAATGGCATAAAGGGCATAAAAGGGATACAGGTAGACAGACACATGGAGATTTCCATATATGGGCACAAAAGGGACAAAGACAGACTGGTACAACGGCTACTCTGACAAAGATGTCAGGGCCCAAACCTCTAGTGTCAGTACATTGTAATTATGGTTACTTTAATCATGTGCAATACTTGTCTTATTAGCTGTTGTAAAGTATCGTTTGTGTTTGCCATTTGATTTCTTGTCCACATTTTGACAACAATAGATTATATCAATACAAAAAGATGAGGAAAAAAAACTAACATTGGTGGTATCCTTTAGCAGTCATGAATAGACCAGATCAGAATGTTCGTAAACAAACATATAGAGTGGTATTTCCGGGCAGAATGTCTATGGACATCTACACTACATAAAATTAAGTGTCCACACATTAGCTATGTATAGTTTTGTCAACGATTTGGAAAAAAATATATTTGTAAAAGTCAATATTACAATATCATGTCCTGTCCTGTTCTTCAAGATATAAGGTTAATAAGTAATATTGCTCCAATGCGACACTACCGCCGTTATCAATCTACCCGGAAATATGAATACAAGAACGCTCGCCCAAATCCGGCGACCTCGGTACGAGGTATTCCTAAACATAACCTCAGTAAAACTATGCCCAAACCTAACCGTATTCCTAAACGTAACCTCAGTAAAACTATGCCTAACCCTAACCTTACCCTCAGTAAAACAAATTCAAGAACTGCTCGGGGCGAGCGGTCCGTGAAAAGAATGGGGGCCTGTGTGTTTTGGGGCGAGCCTTGCGGTTACCGGAAATATATATTTGGTTGTGATGATGTGATGTTGATTTGATCTATATGAATGCCCTTTCCCTGTCTTTATTTTATGGAGAACAGATCACTTCCATCTTGCATTTTTCTTTATTAAAATTAGGATGTAACCGACATGCAGCTGAATGGCAAGTCTTCTAATTGAAAATTTGAGGTTGCAATCTGTAGACATACTCACTTCCCCTGTGACTATTTCTGGTAGTGCTAATGCAATGGATCCCACGCATGCACACTCACAACATGCACATCCATAAATCTTGCCTTTTGCCTCTCGCGTGTGAATCTAATCCTAAATCCCCCCCACCCGCTCACAGAGGCATCACAGGCTTCAAAGCCGCGGAAAAACCTCCCGCACCCATTCAAAGTGGCGTCTCGCTCGCCTCCTGAAAAGAGTTGCTGAGGGAACGAGCGTGGGCGGCAGCACAGTCTGAATTCCAGTGCATTCTCTCATTCGTTCGCTCGTTCATTCGTTCCCTCTTTTTCTTGCTTCTTCAGACAACTTTACTACGACAGAGTTTGAGATGCTTGAGGGAATTAGCGCAATTTGCTAGGGGGTGTATGGGATAGGGACAGAGAGAGAGAGGGGGGGGTGGCTGGTGTATGAACAGAAATATTTTTTACAAATGGAAGATAATATTTGTAGTATTAGAGGCATTTGTTAAATGGGAACCACTGGGGAACCATGGGAAACAGGAAGACGGTTATAACTTATACTAGATTTAGGCATGTGCTTAGTGTGGATTTGGCTGCAAGGAAATTAATGTTTGGGTTGACCGTCACAAATAACTGTTAAAACTGTTTGTGAACATGACAGGAAGCTATTTCTTAGGTCGGCATGGACAAATTCTTGTGTACGGTTACAGTGCAACCTCGCTTTGGAGAGCTGTGATGACAGCTCTGTTGGAGCTAGCATCATCAACACAACTCAGGTACAATAAACACAGGCCTACACTCTGCTTTCACCAGCCAAACCATCCCCTCCCCAACGGTGATGCATCAGTATGCCTCCATTGATCACAGCATGTTTAATGAGTTGGTTTCTCTATTAATTGATGTCTGTGGAATAAAAAAAGATTGAGGGGTATGCACCTCAACGTCTGAAACAATTCGATACGCATCTCCATTCGTGCGGTCAACAATCTGATGGATCGAGATGCATTTTAAGCAGCCAACAGGTCAATACTATCTGAGTCTACCCCATCTCAATGCAATGAGATGTAGTAGTGCGAGTGCTAATATTATATGTTTTCCACTGGTCGCAATAAGAATTCCAAACATACACACTCAATCCAATA